>NC_090256.1:85149834-85209834 GCF_037325665.1 Littorina saxatilis | reverse complement strand
ATTGACAGTGTGTTCCACAAACATTCTTAAATCATAAAAGAAATCTTTTTTCATCAAGGCAAGATCAGTACAATTCGAAGTTTTGAAAGTTTGAAAAAAGGGAGCCCGGAAGCAAGGTCACGAAAGGTCGTGTTTCACAAGCAGACGGATTTTCTGCATAGCGCTTGCTTCTTGGAAGCTAACCCGCGCCAATAAGTTCGTGTGACTCGCAGTCGTTTGTTGCACTTTATATTCAGGGGTACACAATAACGTGCTATTGCAGATACAGCGAGTCGCATTGAAATCACAAACTAACGACTAAATTGTGAAAAAAAAGGAAAGTGGATCACACGGGTTCACGATGGCTCAGGGGTTAAATAAACCACGAAATCTGACCTCAAGTCAAAATGAGTTCGGCTCATTCTCTCCCTGACAGGATGCCTTGGTTTTCTTTCTGTGGGTAAGAAATCGATTTTTTACATATTTAGATCTTTTCGTAATGTGTTATGGATATACGCAGATTCGCGATCGTCGATAATGATTTTTCATGGTGTTGTGTAATTTTTAAAGGCACAGTGCAGCTCACAGCCTTCGTTTTGCGTTTTTGTTGCAGCTGAGTGCATTTACAGTTCAAAAATCCTCCTATGGTAGTAAAACAAACCCAAAACTACCCAACGACGACATCTGTGAAGCTCGACAGTTTCTTGTTCACGCCAGTGCATAAATTAACCTAGTTATTACGTGGTGCTTGGTCGGAGTTCGATTCAACTGAGTGATTCCGGCCTCCATTTTGTTTTACACAAACTCATGATGACGTCTGACATAGTTTGCTATAAGTCTGTGTCTTTTTGTGCATGATGTGGTGATCTACCTGATCTAAATTTAGATCCGAAAATAGGTCAAGACCAGCCGGGTCCGAGTACGAAATTAATTCGTAAAAAAATCGCAGTTCTTGACTCTTTGGGTGCAAGTCAATGAAACGTGGTAGTTCTTCTAACGGATAGCTGCCTGATGAGGTATGATTAAAAGCCCCAGGGGCTCCGTGCACCTGGATTTGACAAGGCTGACAAAGGAATTGATTTGTAAGACAGTTTCAAGGGAGCTATTTTTTCGCGGCTGTATTTACTGTGCAAACAACTCTAAATATGGCAAAAGTGTCACGTGATAATCAACCGTTTGGTTTCGGCGTTCGCTGAAGCAGACGATTTTTTCTGTTGTGATGCAACCATATATTACGGTCTCCTTCCAGCAGCAGTCCCAAAATTTCGACTTGTTTTGACCTTAGAACGATGTCTTTATTATAACTGTGAAGAACAGAACGGAGATCACTGTCGAAGTCGGCCAATCTGCAATTATTTTCGTCTCGCGAACACGGCTCGCAAACAACATATGGGAGATAACTTGTTTTGATAGATTCGCGTAGGAGTTTCGCGTCCGGTCAGAGAGATAACTGGCAATAGCCGTTGAGCGATGTAATCAGAATGGGTTTACGCAAGCTTAATAGCCATTCAAACGAACTGTGTCATTTAATGCTATTAAATGCTGTTGTAAGTGTGTTTTATAAGGTTAGAACTGCTTTTTTTCGTGAGAAGATTTAAATCGTTCTGTAAACCATTTGAGGCAGACTGGGCCTTTAAGAGTGCGCGCGCGTGTGTGTGAAAGTGTTTGTTTATGTGTTTGTGTGTGTGTGTATGTACGTATGTGTGTGTGAGAGCGCGCGTGGGCAAGCTTATGCATGAATGGAGGCCTTTCCAAAACAAAACAAAAAACACAGTACGTAACAATCACTAAAAAAAAAGAAGATAAAATTATGCATTTTTCAGACAAAGAGTCGACAAGTTTAGAACTTTATAACATTTTATTCTGCAGAAAGGAAACATTTTTAAAATGTCTACTTTTCATCGATTATTAAAAAGCAACAATTTTAGGAAAGAACACTACTTTTACTGGCACAGTTTATCCAACTTTCAAAGGAAACTCTTTCACTCGGATAGACATAAGATCAAACAAAATCACAATTCAGTGCATATGTGCGTTGCTCATAAAAAGGAATGGGAGCAAGGGTGCTTGTCTTCGTCTCATACTTAATGAAAAAGCGTAGGAGAAAGACGTTTCTCTATTAATTTGTGTACTCATTTCTCAGTCAGATGGGCACTGCCTTCACCTTTCCCGTCCATGAATTGGGTCAGGTACCCCTCTTATCTTTTAAAAAAAAAAGCTCAAATCCCAACAACAGCTCTAAACCATCAAGTTGTTTTTACATTTAGTCAAGTTTTGACTAAATGTTTTAACATAGAGGGGGAATCGAGACGAGGGTCGTGGTGTGTGTGTGTGTGTGTATGTGTGTGTGTGTGTGTGTGTGTGCGTGTGTCTGTGTGTGTCTGTATGTGTCTGTGTCTGTGTCTGTGTGTCTGTGCGTGTGTGTGTGTAGAGCGATTCAGACCAAACTACTAGACCGATCTTTATGAAATTTGACATGAGAGTTCCTGGGAATGATATCCCCGGAATTTTTTTCTTTTTTTCGATAAATACTTTTGATGACGTCATATCCGGCTTTTTGTAAAAGTTGAGGCGGCACTGTCACACCCTCATTTTTCAATCAAATTGATTGACATTTTTGTAAAGCAATCTTCGACGAAGGCCGGACTTCGGTATTGCATTTCAGCTTGGTGGCTTAAAAATTAATTAATGACTTTGGTCATTAAAAATCTGAAAATTGTAATAATTTTTTTAATATAAAACGATCCCAATTTACGTTCATCTTATTCTACATCATTTCCTGATTCCAAAAACATATAAATATGTTATATTCGGATTAAAAACAAGCTCTAAAAATTAAAAATATAAAAATTATGATCAAAATTAAATTTCCGAAATGGATTTAAAAATAATTTCATCTTCTTCCTTGTCGGTTCTTGATTCCAAAAAGTTATAGATATGATATGTTTGGATTAAAAACACGCTCAAAAAGTTAAAACGAAGAGAGGTACAGAAAAGCGTGCTATGCAGCACAGCGAAACCACTACCGCGCTGAACAGGCTCGTCAGTTTCACTCCGTTATGCACAAGCGGCGGACTACGGTCATTGTGAAAAAAATGCAGTGCGTTCAGTTTCATTCTGTGAGTTCCACAACTTGACTAAATGCAGTAATTTCGCCTTTCGCGACTTTTTTTTTAAATAGTCTCCTATCATTATGGCACTCTATACCGTAGCGCTGTGTTTGGGTCAAAAACGGCTGGCTGAGCTCAGCGATAAACCTGCCGCGCTTTTTTGTGGATAATGACCTCGGAGATGATGACTCGATACGTCTGAAGTTAGACACCAACATTGAGCATAAATATATCCACATTCTTACCAAACTTGAGGCAAATCCAAGACCCCTGTGATGCTCATTTAATGTGATTATGGCTGTATTACCGAGGAACTCAAACTCGGACTTAAGCCGAAAAACATTATCTCCAAATCATTGTAGTGTAAGGCTCGGAGGGAACTTTTTTGCAGCTACAATGTAGTAAGGCATGCAAGCTTGATTTATTTTGTTGCCGCCTATACCGATCTGACGAAGGTAAAAAAAAAAAAAAAAGAGTTTGCTGCAATTAGATAAATGCAATATCCCTTTAGTGCAAAACACAAAACTCCACGTCCAGCACGACAGCATTCTGTTCTTTCATCTCCGGTTTGCCCGGCTGCCAAGTAAGGTTGGGTGCCTGCAATGTTGACGGTGTCGAGCCTGGAAACAGGCGGTCCATACAGGCAGAGGCAGAACAAAGTTAAATCTTTCACAAAGCCGTATCTGCGCGTCAAAAACTGCGGGAATCATAGGCAAGACTTTCCTTCTCATAGAGAAAATACCAATAGTCAGTCAGAGAAATTCACTGTAGCTACTCCTGAACTCCTTCAATCAAATACAGTGGCAAGAAAATGAAAACAAAAAACAGACTTGCAACAAAAACCTACATTTAAAGCCCCCCCCCTCTCTTAGTCGAAACAACACAAACCCCAACGCCTATCCGCAGACACAAACTAAGACACGCAGCATTAAAACAGACAAATGTGGGAACTTTAATTGTAAGGGGCTCCGCTCACATTATGTAACTTCAGCAGGACCGACGACGCACTGCAGCTTATCCCAGCCCGCTACACGTTGCATGAAAGGAAAACAGGCCAAGTACTCGTCATAATCCCCATCGCGGCATAAATAATAGGCAGTGCGTCGTCTGTGCCGCTGAAACTGCGCAGGTATATTCTGCCCTTAACCAGACCAGGGACGCCTTCAAACCAAGGGACGTTCGCAGATGTAACCAAGAGTTCTGTGTTCCTGTGCGTCATCCCAATCAAAGCCGACCGTTCCATCCAATCTGACGGCGTTGTTGGTTGGCTTCATTTCGGGTTTGCCTACGTCCCAGAAAGGTTGGGTGGCTGTCATGTTGACAAGTCGTCCGGTGAGCCACGTGTAGTCTTGTTTTCCCAAGGGAAATGCCTGGTCCCAGTTACTCGTCGGACGCCGGGCTCCGATGAAGAACCTCATGGTGTTTGCTGTTGACCAACACAAGGAAGAACATTGAAGATACAGTCGAAACCGGGGTGTGTGTGTGTGTGTGTGTGTGTGTGTGTGTGTGTGTGTGTGTGTGTGTGTGTGTGTGTAAAAGAGAGAGAGAGAGAGAGTGAGAGAGAGAGATAGAGAGAGAGAGAGAGAAAGACAGAGAGAGAGAACGCCGCACACTGTATTAAGGAAGTAGAGTGTTGTCGAACATAGAATAGATGCCCAAGGGCCTGGAATTGTGGTGTCTTTCGTGGTTTCTCCCTTTAATCGAATAGAGCACACACACACACACACACACACACACACACACACACACTCTTACATAGGTGTGTATATATATGTGTGTGTGTGTGTGTGTGTGTGTATGCGTGCGTGCGTGTGTGTGTGCTCAATAATGATGTTCGCACGTAAACACTGTGTCAGTTACGAATTTTTTCTCTCGCAACAACGTCCCCGTCTGAGCAGACAGTAGCTAGGTAATTTAACGTCAATTGTGGGATGTTCTCATTCTAGTTTCAAAATCCTGGACAGATCTGTTGCGATAAATATTTAGCACGTGTACGCGGGAAGAGCGGTATCTTTAAGCAAGTGAGGAATCCTATTTTGGGTACCCTTACTTTTGACGTTTCTAGTTCCAAACTTTTCTTTTAGATTGCAAGGCAAAAGCAACAGGACAAGGTATGACAAAGCAAGACCAGGCAAGGTAAGACAGGATAGGTCAAGCAAGGCAAGGTAGGGTAAGGTAAGACATGGTAAGACAAGACAAGACAAAGCAAGACAAGGTAGGGTAAGGTAAGACATGGTAAGACAAGACAAGACAAAGCAAGACAAGGTAGGGTAAGGTAAGACATGGTAAGACAAGACAAAGCAAGACAAGGTAGGGTAAGGTAAGACATGGTAAGACAAGACAAAGCAAGGCAAGGTAGGGTAAGGTAAGACATGGTAAGACAAGACAAAGCAAGGCAAGGTAGGTTAAGGTAAGACATGGTAAGACAAGACAAAGCAAGGCAAGGTAGGGTAAGGTAAGACATGGTAAGACAAGACAAAGCAAGACAAGGTAGGGTAAGGTAAGACATGGTAAGACAAGACAAGACAAAGCAAGGCAAGGAAAGACATTTAAAAGCAAGAAAGGCAAGCCAATGAAAGTCAAGGTAAGACAAGTAAAGGCAAGGTAAGACAGAAAGGAAAGGAAAGGAAACACGAATTACGACAATCAAAGGCAATGTAGGGCAAAGAAAGACAAGGTAGGCCTAATGTAACGCAATGTAAGACCAAGAAAGGCAAGTAAAGGTAAGGCAAGATACGACAAGGTAAGAAGGACAGGAAAGCAAGATACGACAAGGTAAGGCACGTGGATGAAAAACAAGGTTGGGCCAAAAAAGTCCAGGAAGAAAGAAAACAAGTCGCGTAAGGCGAAATTACAACATTTAGTCAATCTGTCGAACTCACAGAAAAAACCCTGAACGTACTGCATTTTTTCACCAAGACAGAACAGCTTCGTCAATCCCCGCGGCACAAGGGAATCGATCACTTTTCCCGTGCAACACGAAACAGACAAGCCAGTATAGCGCAATAGCGTATTGCGGTAAGCAGGAAAGCGCGCTTTAAAAAAATTTTTTTTTTAGCTTGTTTTGAATACAATCTATTATATCTATGTTTTTGGAATCAGGAAATGATAAAGAATAAGATGAAATCATGTTAGGATCGAATTCTTAAATTATAATCGCAGTACTAATTAACATATTTTCGTTAACTGTGATAACATTTTAAGAGTAAACATGACATATGTAAATATTTTTAGATTCAGAATTTGATGAAGAATACGATGAAATCAATTTTTAAACTCATTGGGAAAAATCCATTTTAATGTCAACTTTAATGAGCAAACTCATTAATCTTCTTCTTCTTCTTCTGCGTTCGTGGGCTGAAACTCCCACGTACACTCGGGTTTTTTTTTGCACGAGTAGAATTTTACGTGTATGACCGTTTTTTACCCCGCCATTTAGGCAGCCATACGCCGTTTTCGGAGGAAGCATGCTGGGTATTTTCGTGTTTCTATAACCCACCGAACTCTGACATGGATTACAGAATCTTTTTCGTGCGCACTTGGTCTTGTGCTTGCGTGTACACACGGGGGTGTTCGGACACTGAGGAGAGTCTGCACACAAAGTTGACTCTGAGAAATAAATCTCTCGCCGAACGTGGGGACGAACTCACGCTGACAGCGGCCAACTGGATACAAATCCAGCGCGCTACCGACTGAGCTACATCCCCGCCCTGACTCATTAATCAATTGTTAAGCCTCCAAGCTGAAATGCACTACCAAAGTCTGGGCTTCGTTGAAGATTACTTGACCAAAATTTCAACCAATTTGGTTGAAAAATGAGAGAGTGACAGTACCACCTCAACTTTAACAAAAAAAGCCGGATATGACGTCATCAAAGACGTTTATCAAAAACATGAATTTTCATGAAGATCGGTCCAGTAGTTTCTCTGAATCGCTCTATACAGACACACACACAAACACCACGACCCTCATCTCTATTCCCCCTCTATGTTAAAACATTTAGTCAAAACGTGATGATTTGACGTGACTAAATATAAAAGCAGGATTAGATGAAGCAAGACAAGGCAAGACAGCTGAATTAAGGCATGTCGAGACAAGATAAGACAAGACAAGACAAGACAAGACGAGACGAGAAAAGAACATAAACGAAGAAAACCGTCAGCTTTGTTATTTTTTCGTAGAAGTGCTTCCGAACCAAAAAGGTGCTTGCAGAAAAAATAGCTACACTGTACCGACAACTTCATCAAGGTGCTTACAGAAAAAATAGCCATCACAGAGCTGTGTTCTTGTAAGAACATGAAAGAGAAAACATGACAAAAGGTTTCACTCGGAAAGCGAAATAAATCTTCCCGTCTTCGTGATAATAACAATCGTTTGGTGAATATAAAGCAGCCTTTTTTCGTGACGGCACGCTTTCCCACGCATACAAAGTTGACCGTCTCAAAGAAGAAACCTGAATTTGGATTTTTAGACTCGTCACAATTATCAGGAAGGCCGCCTTGTAATTGATCGTTCAACGGGGATCGCTCACTAATGAAATGGTCGTGCTGCCGTGTGTGTGTGTGTGTGTGTGTGTGTGCACGCGTGCGTGCGTGTGTGTGTGTGTGTGTGTGTATGTGTGTGTTTATGTGTGTACAAGAGATTGAATGTGTGTGTGTGTGTGTGTGTGTGTGTGTATGTGTGTGTGTGTGTGTGTGTGTGTTTGTCAGCCCATGTCACATTTTCTCTATGCTTTGAATAAAACATCCTCTGTGCTTGAATTGAAAACATGGTAATTTTGTTTAAACTCTTTCAATGCAAATAAAAATAACTATTGGCAAATTTTGCAGAGCCATGTCAGCGCCCACCCGGTCAATGGACTTCGGTGATCAAATCAATCTAGTGTGCTCGTGTATTTATGATTTTCAACGCCGATTTATTAACTGAATGTTTTATTTATCACTTGTACATTTTGTTTTCCTTTTTTGTGTGCATTGCAATGTACTTGCTTCTAGTCTTTCCTCAAAGACAATCGTTTCCTTCAAGTTTTGATGTTTATGCACATCGCCACAGATCTGTCGTGGCTTTATATTTCAGGAATAGAAAATAAATCCCTTTCGGACACATATTATAAAGAGCAAAAGCCTTCTGCGTTCCACACAGAGTAGGACTTTTGTTGTTGAAATAATTTCGCAAAATGACATAGGTGGCAGTT
Organism: Littorina saxatilis; assembly: GCF_037325665.1. Taxonomy (NCBI): domain Eukaryota; kingdom Metazoa; phylum Mollusca; class Gastropoda; order Littorinimorpha; family Littorinidae; genus Littorina; species Littorina saxatilis. The sequence continues at coordinate 85,201,551 of NC_090256.1, read as the reverse complement.
ACAAAATAAATTCAGCCCAAAATTCCCCAATCTATACTGAAAACAGCAAGGCCGTGGCGTTTCGTATTCGTGCACGTACGTATTTCTCCGTGCAATCCTGCCCATATCTCAGGTAAAAGCCTGGACAGGTTTATATTGAATTATAAAAATGATTTTCATTTGAAGAAAGGTACCATGAACTTAAGATTATGACAAGGCAGATTCTTATTGTGGCACAGACCTATATTATATTCTCCAACCTGTAAAGAGGTATTGCCATCACTGATAACAATAACAACAACAATCCTGAAAACGTAAGGGCCTAGAACATTGCATTGGCGGCAGCAGCACAAGCAAAAGGGAAAAGAAGAAGAATAAGAAGGTGATGATCGGGGTGAAGATGATGATGACGACGACGATGATGACGACGATGATGATGATGACGACGACGATGATGATGATGATGACGACGACGACGACGACTAACAGGAAGAGAAGGCGGAGGTGGAGGAAGAGGAGGAGGAAGAGGAGAAGGAGGAGGAGGAGGATTTGGCGATCTTGATTCAAGTTTTACGATATATAGCAGTCACGCCATGAATACAATGATGTACTTTTACGAAATCACTGATCAGGCCCATCACGGGTTGTAGAGTATTCATGCATTGCAGATAAACAAGACTGTAGAAGAAGAAGTAGACTGTTAAGAAGAAAAAGACACAGAAGAAGAAGAAGGAGGAGAAGAAGAAGGAGGAGGGAGAGGGGGAGATAACAAAGGCATACCTGGCTGTCCGGCCTGAGGGAGACTTTGCCCAGTGACATTGCTTTTTGGATTGGTTCAACTTCCACGCAGGTTATTTTTAAACTTACAAACCTTGGAGTGTTTCAGTGGAAGGATCATTGAACCATTTCACGCGTCAGTGTTGCAATACATGAGAGGTGTTCAAGTGTTTGCATCTCTTCTCTTTTTCCTGTTAACACCATTGACTTTGAGACAAGTAGTTCGTTCATCTTGAATTTTAAAAGTGCATGGCCATTGGACTTATCCTATAGAATTATATCCAGATTTGTAGTGTAATGTTGGCATCATCATGTAACAGCGTGCACTTCGATTTCTTTGAAAAAGGACGAAGAAAGGCAAACAGTTAATGGACTGTCACAGAGTGGACAAAAGCACTCAGGTTGTAAGTGTCATCCTTCGTAATATGCTTTGGAAAAATCGAAAAGTATTACAGCGATCGTTTTCGGAAATAACAGGATTACGTAATCACCACTCAAAGTTGGCAAATCTGTCCATATATCGTCAACGCTGTCTAACGGCTAATTTTCTTCCAACAGTTCTAACTGCGGTGCTTTACAGAGACGAAATATTGAATTTACTGCACTGATCGTGATGCACTCGTTGAAGATTATAAATATTCCCTGGCCATTCCAACTGGCCTTCATGAATTTGCTTTAGCTGAACGCTAAGTTTTTGTGTTGACACGCTTTATTACCAAACCAGTGCCCCATATGGCTATTCCACCAATCACGACTGATCCTAGGTGACACGCTAAATGTTATAACGGTCAGACAGGGACCCTTTTTATTTATCAAGCTAAAAATAACGAAGAAAAAACTAAAACATATAATCAAGAATATCAAGGTTACTTAATCTCAGGAATGACACTTTTGATTTTTAATGATAGTACACCCTGACCTTATCATGTTAAATACCGAAAACCCAATTTGTTGGTGGGGTGGGGATACAGAATGGCAAGGCACCGCCCACCTTCTCAGAATGACATGCTGTGCGCAGCTCGCTTGAAAATTGCATTGTCAAAGTTCGCAAGAATCAAATTATATTGAGGACTCAATTTACGTCAAATGTAGTTTTACACCATTTCCTTACTGTCTGCTGTTGATTCATAATATGTTCTTTTCTCTTGCACAAGAAAAATGGAAGCAATAGAAATGAAAGGCATACTCAACTGGAGTGAGAGTGGACACTTTTAACTTGCTCATATTTACGAGGTCAGGTGAGGGATTGGCTGAGCTAGATCACGTGACTGGGTCACGGCATATTGATGAGGTCAGGTGAGTGATTGGCCGAATGAGATCAAGTGACTGGGGTCACGGTATGCCTCTGTTTAATCTCGTCTGAATTCCGCTGTTACATCTTATACGCAGGATCGCTTCGATACTGATTTAGTCAAAATTAGCCGGTCATAAAACCGTTATTTCTAATATGCTGACAGTAAGCAAGTGATAACAGACATGTCTCGAAAATGATATCAACATTCGCATAAAAGGCTCATGTTGATATCATTTTCTCGACATGTCAGTTATCACTTGCTAACAGTCAGCATATTAGAAATAACTCATATTAACCTTCCACCAGGTCTTACTGCGGTGGTTTACAAAGAACACATATTGCATCATGGCTACTGCACCGAACGTGATGCTCGAGCTGAAAATTATAAATATTCCTTAGCCATTCTAACTGGTCTTCAGGAATCGTAAACATTATTTGTGTTTTATGTTCATGCTCCATGTATACACGAGAAATAACCTTTAACTTTTGTTGACATGCTTCAATAAAAAGGAACAATTACAAACTGACCCAGGCAATATGTAGTGAGTTTACCTCAAGCTGACCACAATTAAACAAGGAATTTCTTTTAGCTCCACTCTAAATGTCGGTGTTGTGGATGTCAGTGTATGTGCGCCAATGTTTTTAATTTTTGTCGGGGGGGGGGGGGGGGGGATACTATTACAGACCTTGACGGACAGAAGATGTGATGCGTGGAATTATTAACTGATTATAGAAACTGTTGGTCAGTCTAGGTTAGATTTCCAGCAAACGCATGTTCAAATAACAGACATAAAACCTGTCACTCTGTCTTGTTCGAAAGAGGCATTAAAACACACACACACACACACACACACACACACACACACACACACACACACACACACACACTCAAACACACACGTACACACACATGTACACACACACACACAAACACACACACACACACACACACATACACACACACATGTACACACACACACACACACAAACACACATGTAGGGGAAGGGCTCCTAATATGGATCGGCTCCTAATATGGACCACCTTCTGTTCTGACAAACTAACGGCGCCAGAGCGCTCAAAAAAGTTTTATTCGCTCCCTCTCTGGATAACTTGCACATGTCAAAACAGTTGCAGAAACAGAAATCTCAAAACCGTTAGGCTTTTTCTCTTTTTTTCACTTTTGGCAACGTTCACTCTAAATTTGCCGCCTAAAACGGACTTGTTTCTGTCCACAGCCAAAGCTTTTATCACACAAAAATTGCTATATATGACAGCTAAAACCGTATTTGTTACATTTTAGCAGTGTTTCTACTGCAAACAAAAATAATAGCAACATCTCAAAGTATGTGTGAGTCCCCTAATATGGACCACCTTCAACAAATCGAAGAAAATAAAAGCTAAAGGCTATTTTCATTAATTCATTTAGAAGCTTGCTGGAAATAACCTTTAACTAGCCCTCGAGATTTAAAAAAATTAAACAAAAAGTCTTCTTTTTGTGGAAGTTGATAATTTCACTTATTTTCACTCTGTTTTTGATAAGCTTCTTTAGTTTCCTGGTGTGCTTCAAATAATGCTCTCATCAACCCGAAACAGATAAATCTAGAGCATATTTTAATTAGGCTGACTTGTACACTAAGTTGTATCCTGTTCTTTTGAAATATAGGGGACTTTTTACAGTGATTCGTGAAGGCCGCTTCACTGGTCCATATTAGGCGCCCAGGCTCCTAATATGGACCCTTTGTGATTTGTTCTGTATTTAATTTTTGCTGAATGTCTATCAAAGCTATTTCACTCTAATTAGGCCTGACGGTTAACCTAAGAGAGAAGGACTATCAAACACAAAATGAAATTTCTTCGTAAGCAAACAACCTAGTTATCAGCATGAAACAAAAAGTGGTCCATATTAGGAGCCCTGTAACAATCCCTACTTTTGCTCAAAGTAGGCCTACGTCTTGTTGGTAGGTAAAATATTCTTGAAGTTTCAAAGCAATTGTGACAGGGGAGGCTACCGCTCCTTTCACAGCAGACTCTGCACCCTAGTTGTTGGCCTTTAAGTCAACACCGGTGGATTGTGGAATTCTGTTTGTGATGGGGTCTGGTGGTTTCCGATTGTCTGTATGTTCATGGAAACCTTCGGGTTTGCATAACAGTTTTTATAGGGCTAAGAAATTGGCCCTAACATTTTCAATCCTGTTAGATTGCACTTCGCCTCCCGAGGTGATCGTAGTGTTTCGGCACTCGGTTACACAATCCACGTAGTTATTGCTGAAATAGAGCTCTTTTCGTCAAAATATCTCCACACAAAAAAAGAATCCCGTTTTTGAACGCTCGTGCGATCGACACTTGCATCAGTGGGTATAGCATAGCACACGCAATACGCAAGCTAGCTAAACAAAACAACCTTTTCCGGGTAGATAATTGATTTGGCTTTCTTCTCGTATATCAAAGTTTCAAAGAATGATTTTTGTTCGATTTTTAATTGGGCCCTTCCGTTTTTGTCCAGTCGATTTTGAGGGTATCCTTAATTGAGCGGCGGTCACGTGGTACCTGTAAACGAAATCTGTAATCCGAAAGGTGATCCAGATGGTCAAGTGAACGGCCTTTACTGGCATATAAAGTTTGGATGAAATGACACGGGAAATAATGCTTTAATTTGGGTGCGAAATCTGTTGCAATCATTTTTTGACCAAGTGTATGATAGCTATGAAGAGGGTCAGCATCTAATGTTGTAAGATTTAGGCAATATCTTTGTCTTTTCGAAATCAGCATACAACAAAGTATATGTGAGTATGAAAAACTAACGTATCTGATGATTAAACACGATTGTATGACAAACGTTTCTCCAGCTTTGGAACGTATCCCTTGATTTGTATTGACGTCAAGCCTGTGACGTCATTTGTAAGATTTACGTAACATTACGTTGATTCCTTTTTGTTTACATGTATTTGCGGGTTTTCTGTGATCAAAAATAAATTTAAACTGAAATTGTAGTCGCAAAATTAACAGAGTTATTCCAGTTTTAAAAACTATACCCCCATTTTTTAAGACCATACCAGGCACTAACATGACATCATTCAATGACAGAATTGCACATGATAGCTGCCATTTCAACAACTATAGCTACCCAAACCCAACACATGGAAGGTTAAACTTGCTAAAAACAACAGAATTAAAGAGGATTCTTTTTGATAACACTTTTACGTTCAGATCACGGACTAAGACAAACGTACGCAAATTGGTCTTGGCAAATCGCTGAACGAAAGCTGCTTTCTCAACTGGTTCCAGCACCGCCAGCATTTCGTTATTGGCACTGCAAGCGACGCGTGCGTCAGACCACGTCAGCACTGGTGACGTCACCGCTCTGAAGCAAGTTCTGCTGACGACATCAATGACGTAACCTTCTTCTATGGGGCATGACGCTGCAAATTATACATTTTTATATTTAGTCAAGTTTTGACTAAATATTTTAACATCGAGGGAGAATCGAAACGAGCAGGGTCGTGGTGTATGTGCGTGTGTCTGTGTGTGTGTGTGTCTGTGTGTCTGTGTGTGTGTGTGTGTAGAGCGATTCAGACCAAACTACTGGACCGATCTTTATGAAATTTGACATGAGAGTTCCTGGGTATGAAATCCCCGAACGTTTTTTTCATTTTTTTTGATAAATGTCTTTGATGACGTCATATCCGGCTTTTCGTGAAAGTTGAGGCGGCACTGTCACGCCCTCATTTTTCAACCAAATTGGTTGAAATTTTGGTCAAGTAATCTTCGACGAAGCCCGGGGTTCGGTATTGCATTTCAGCTTGGTGGCTTAAAAATTAATTAATGACTTTGGTCATTAAAAATCTGAAAATTGTAAAAAAAAATAAATATTTATAAAACGATCCAAATTTACGTTTATCTTATTCTCCATCATTTGCTGATTCCCAAAACATATAAATATGTTATATTCGGATTAAAAACAAGCTCTGAAAATTAAATATATAAAAATTATTATCAAAATTAAATTGTCCAAATCAATTTAAAAACACTTTCATCTTATTCCTTGTCGGTTCCTGATTCCAAAACATATAGATATGATATGTTTGGATTAAAAACACGCTCAGAAAGTTAAAACAAAGAGAGGTACAGAAAAGCGTGCTATCCTTCTTAGCGCAACTACTACCCCGCTCTTCTTGTCAATTTCACTGCCTTTGCCATGAGCGGTGGACTGACGATGCTACGAGTATACGGTCTTGCTGAAAAATGGCATTGCGTTCAGTTTCATTCTGTGAGTTCGACAGCTACTTGACTAAATATTGTATTTTCGCCTTACGCGACTTGTTAATCGTCTGAAGTACTTCTCTGTGTGTCTGTGTGTGTGTGTGTGTGTGTGTGTGTGTTTGAGACAAAACACATAGTGATTTGTGAGATTGCTGTCCTGAGTAGGCTGCCCCGAAAGAGCTTGACATTAGCACTTACTAAGATAAAATAAGAAATATAAGAAGGTAATGACATTTACCGTAACCGCTGGAGATTCTAAACTGGGAGGTATCGACAACGAAAAAAACCTGACAACCACCATGGGCCCACAAGTTATCCAAAAGTGAAATCGAAACAACAACAACAAAATAATTAACAACACCAACAACAACAACAAAATAAAACAAAACAAGAGGGAAACAAGTCGCGTAAGGCGAAAATACAACATTTAGTCAAGTAGCTGTCGAACTCACAGAATGAAACTGAACGCAATGCAACGCAGCAAGACCGTATACTCGTAGTCCACCGCTCACGGCATAGGCAGTGAAATTGACAAGAAGAGCGGGGTAGTAGTTACGCTGGGAAGGATAACACGCTTTTCTGTAACTCTCTTCGTTTTAACTTTCTGAGCGTGTTTTTAATCCAAACATATCATATCTATATGTTTTTGGAATCAGGAACCGACAAGGAATAAGATGAAAGTGTTTTTAAATTGATTTGGACAATTTAATTTTGATAATAATTTTTATATATTTAATTTTCAGAGCTTGTTTTTAATCCGAATATAACATATTTATATGTTTTTGGAATCAGCAAATAATGGAGAATAAGATAAACGTAAATTTGGATCGTTTTATAAAATATATTTTTTTTTTTACAATTTTTAGAATTTTAATGACCAAAGTCATCAATTAATTTTTAAGCCACCACGCTGAAATGCAATACCGAAGTCCGGGCTTCGTCGAACATTACCCGACCAAAATTTCAACCAGTTCGGTTGAAAAATGAGGGCGTGACAGTGCCGCCTCAACTTTCACGAAAAGCCGGATATGACGTCATCAAAGAGTCTGAGGATATCATACCCGGGAACTCTCATGTCAAATTTCATAAATATCGGTCCAGTAGTTTAGTCTGAATCGCTCTACACACACACACAGACAGACAGACACACACAAACACACACACACGCACATACACCATGACCCTCGTCTCGATTCCCCCCTCTACGTTAAAACATTTAGTCAAAACTTGACTAAATGTAAAAAGAGCGTACACATTTCCAAGCAGTTCTCACCTGATCTCAAACGGAAGTAACGCGATCCAGGAGATGTTGCGAAACCTGTTTCGCTTTTAATGTACACATTCTGCTGCAAGACACACTTTCCCACATTTTTGTTGAAGAAAAATGAGTTGCACTCTTGGTCATTACTGCACTGTTTTGCACATTCACGTGTGGTTGCGGCTTCGCGTGCGACCGTCACATCCACTTCCGGCGGAAGAAGATCGTTGTATGTAATGACGTTGAACCAATACAGTCCACTGCTCTTAAAACTGAAACGAATATACAATAAACTGTAATGTGATATAACGTTATGTAGTAAATACAACATAATGTTTTTTCCTTAGTTTGTCGAAAGATGCTGGTCCGCTCAGAGCACTTTTGAAGCTGCGATTTGTCTTTTTGTCGCAGTTAAATATTCAAAACAATAATAACTATCCCACAGATGACTACACATACCTTTAGTTTTGCCAAGCCAAACAAAACTGTATGCTGTTCGTCAGTTTGCATCACCCGCCAAAATGTAATGGACATTTCCCGTGATCCTGTTCTAGGTCTAAAGGCTATGTGCGGCATGTCTAAATAGTACCAAATACCATGTTTTAGAATTTGCTTACGTAATCAAAACAAAATCTTGACCTAAACTGCCCAAGACAAGATGGAAAGAACTCTCACTGTCTTGCCTGGACAATGATAACAATGAGCGCTTCTGGGGTGATAACGCGAGTTATTACCAATGCAGTGCCCCATATGGCTTTTTGACCAATCAGAACGGATTCTAGGTGACCCTCTAAATGTTATAACGTTCAGACAGGGACCCTTTTTGTTTATCAAGCTAAAAATGAACAAGACAAAGTAAAAATTTAAATCAGCAATACCAGTGTGATTTATTCTAAAGAATGACACTTCAAATGCCGTCAGATAATACTCTCTTTATCTAACAAATACCGAAAAGCGAGTTTTGTCGGTGGGTGCTTTACGGAACAGCGAGGCACCGCCCATCCTCTGAGTGCGCAATGCCGACTCACTCACTTGAAATCTAAATGATCAAAGTTCGGAAAATCAAGTGAAATTGGGTCACTCGCTTTACGTCAAATGTATCTTTACGTCATTTCCCATCCGTCTGGAGTCGGTTCTAAATCTGTCGCTCTCTGTTCAACAAGAAAAAGCGAAGCAACCGAAACGCATGTTCAACTTGATTTGTTGTGTGTCCGAAACGCATTTGACCTGTGAATATTCATTACGTAAGGTGTGTTACTCTGATTGGCTGACCCACCCAGGTCACGAGAATTCTTTGACTGACAGGCATAATCAGGTAGGAGCGCTCCAGTTCCCATTGCGGCTGTTCTGTCTAATTCGCGGGGTCGCTTCGAAATTTCTTTTGGTCGAATTAAACGGTAATAAAACCGTTATTTCTAATATGCTGACTGTTAGCAAATGATAACAGACATGTCTCACAAACGATAACAGCATTCGCCTAAAAGGCCCATGCTTGATATCTTTTTTCTCGACATGTCTGTTATAATTTGCTAACAGTCAGCATATTAGAAATAACGCATAATAACTCCTGTGATCTTGCCGCGAGGTGGCACCAGTTACCAGCCGAAAGAAAGAAGGGGCATAACCTCACCAGAACCGACCGTTGTCTGTTTACCGTATAAAATGCACGACTTACACACCAACTGTTACCAAACCGATATGCTACAACATCAACAAGAAGGCAGAAACACCCAAATATGGCAGGAAGCTGACTGTAGTGGCAGGACTACAGATTCCCTGATCGGCTGATCAGCAGGCGTCGCGAACCTGAGTGGTCTCCGTGTTCACCTGATCTGAACCCCCCAGATTGTTATCTCTGGGGGTTCTTGTAGGACCACGTGTATGAGAATCCTCCTCAATCCATTGCTGAACTGAAAGTGGCCATCATCCAGAACATTCGTGCCATCACCCAGAACATTCGTGCCATCACCCAGAACATTCGTGCCATCACTCAGAACATTCGTGCCATCACCCAGAACATTCGTGCCATCACCCAGAACATTCGTGCCATCACCCAGAACATTCGTGCCATCACCCAGAACATTCGTGCCATCACCCAGAACATTCGTGCCATCACCCAGAACATTCGTGCCATCAGGAAGGAAGAGTGTGTCAAGGTGATTGACAACTTTGCTCGTCGGCTTCAAGTGTGTCTGCAGAGAAACGGCGGTCATTTGGAACATGTGCTCTGAACAATGTATCCTGCAAGCAAGAGACCTCAAGTCTTCAGTTTTCTAATTGTTATCATCTCAGCTTCCAGGAAATGTAATATTTTTTGGAGTTGCTGGCCTGTGTAATAAACTATTTGTATGTATTTGTGTTGCAAGTATTCTGGGACACCCTGTATGGGAATGTGTTAGGGCCGGCCGGACTCGCTGGACTATCACTCACGGACACAAAGACACACACGTCTTTCTCTCTCCAATCCGTCAACAACAAAGTGACAACAGCAGAAGATCTGGCATGGTATTTTTTTTTTTATTCCTGTATAAATGTCTTTAATAACGTCATATCCGGCTTTAAGGGAAACTTGATGCGCACTGTCATGTCACGCACTCATTTTTCTATTAAACTAAATGAAGTTTTGACGGGCGCAGTGGCGTAGTGGACAAGACATCGTCCTCCTAATCGGAAGATCGTGAGTTCAAATCCCGGCAGCGGCCGCCTGGTGGGGTTTAAGGGTGAATATTTTTTTCCGATCTCTCAGATCAACTTATGTGAAGACCTACCGTCGTATGTACACGCAAGCACAAGACCAAGTGCGCACGGAAAAGATCTTGTATTCCATGTCAAAGTTCGGTGGGTTATAGAAACACGAACATACCCAGCATACTTCCCCCGAAATCGACGTATGCTGCCTGAATGGAGTGGCAAAAACGGTCATACACGTTAAATCCACTCGTGCAAAAACATGAGTGAACGAAGTAGTCCAAGCATATTAGAGAACAACGTTGAAGTGACAATGACTAGGTTTAAAATGTCCCTTATCAGAAAGTTCAACCTCAGTCCTTTGATGTTTATTAAACACATTTTCATATAAAGTTGGCGCTTCATATGGAAAAGTGGCTTTGAAATTGACCCTAATCCTTCTTTGGGCTCTGTAAATGTCGTTTGGGGCTATGGTTGTAAAACGGTATCTACTGGTCACCCCAATGTATAAACTGAAAACTCTTTCTGCACCAGAACACGCAGAAAGGATTGTATCTGCCTGATGTCTGATGCTTTTCAAAATCCCCAACCACTAACACCTTCAAAACGGACATTAACTGACACTGTTGTTTTTCCCTATATAATCCTTACTATTTTTCCGAGACGTCGTCCTGTTGTGTATTTAGCTTGCCACAACCTCATACATGGTCCTAAAAGTTAAAGTTGAAGAAAATACTAAAGATAAATGAACAAGCTGACGCAGTGTCATTCGCACCGTGAATCCCCCCATGGGAACATACTAAAGTCTGGTTCCAAATAGGCTCAATTTCCTTCTATTTCTTTGTATTTCTGCCTCGTAGGGGTAGGGGTGTTCAAACCAAAGGCACCTTTAAACCAAAATTCAAATCACACATCTTACAATACTAAGACACTCAGCAGTGAAAGGGTGTCTGCTGTCTAAAAGTACTTCACTACTAAACGTGCTTTTAAAAAGAGCCGTTATTTTTCCCTCTATAATCAGTATTGTGTTTTCTGCGAACATGTAGTCTATTTAGATGGTTGTCATGTGCACATGAGTTGCTAAAGCGTTTTCAGTTGGGCATATGTCGAAAAGCAAAGAATTAGCCCTTTGAAAACCATCAGAACTGTCACACAAAAATAACATTTACCTATCTCACCAACTGACCAAACATAGGGCTTTTCCTTATGTATTATGTATTGTCGTGTTTTTTGTAGCATACTTGTGAAAACAGCCACCACTGTTGTAAATGATACTTTAAAGAGCATTATTTCATTTTTACAGTTGAAGGACAACCTGGACTGCCGTATATTACAGCTGTTTTACAATCAGCCAAAATTTTCTTAACAAACATATGTTAAGAACAACTCCCATAGTGAAATTGAAGGAAAACAAAGTGAAAACCCCCCTGCCATAGAGGAGCTAAAGAATCAACAATAAACGACTGCATGGATAGCTTGATGCACGAATGCATTGCGGACATGTTTGTCTCCAACCAAGAGAAAGTTCCAAAAAATCCCTTTTGTGCTTCTTATTATACAGTGACGTCAAAGACAGCCTTTTCTGCTGTTCATACATTCAGGGGTTATGGTTACACTAAACGACGTAGTTGTAGCCATACTGCCATCCAGATTTATTTTTTCCTTGCGAGCAGTCACAGGGTGTTTGTGCTGTCTGCCAACCGTCAGACGACCCCGCCCAAGTCTGTTAAGGGACCGTTTGACCGTTATAGAACGCGTCTTTTTGATTTTTTAGCACATTTGGAAACGGTTGATTTTTATCCCTACCATTGTTTCCAAACATTATATAGGAATGTTTTGTGAACAACGGATAATAGCCGCTACTCGCATGTGTAGCAAAAGTGAGCGTACATACTCACCCTGGTCGTACAGCCGTTGTCCGTTGCCCGTCTTCATCTGTCTGTACAAATCATTACCTTTGGATTTTTCTCGAACGCTATGAAGTGAAGAAACACCAAATGTTGCAAAATGTTGTATGACCCCAAGAGCTCAAAAAAGATACTTGAGAACTCTCCCTGTGACCTTGACCTTAAGGTAAGGTCAAGGTCACAGGGAGAATGAATGTGGTCTAAAAACTGCAAAATTTCACATTGTGCCAGTTTTCTGGAAAACAAATTAAAAACAGCGGGCTTAGTTTTGTATGGTATACAAGAAAAAGAAAGCCTTATCTTCTGATACCATTTTGGTTGACCTCGCTTCAATGTCAAGGTCACAGGAGTCCTTCAAAGTTGAATTGTATACATGTTTTGAAGTGACCTTGACCCTGAACTATGAAAAAAATCTTTCAAACTTCATAATTGTGTGGGGCACATGTTATATACTGATATTGAGCCACATTTAGTCACATATCATCAAGGTCAAGGTCACTTTGCCCCTTATGAAATGTGACTGAAACGGGCAATTGAATCACTAAAAGTGACAATGTCTCTTTGTAGAAAGTGCCAATAAGTATGTTTATGCTTCCTATGTCTTGAATTGATAGCCTTGTGATGTGTGACCTTTGATGATCTTGACCTTGGCCAAAGGTCATGTGTAATTTGGTAGGAAAAATCTGTAAACCAGTTCTAATAGTGTACAATGTCCTTGCCAGCTTCAGTTGTTAGACCTTCACCTTCAAGGTCACCTGAAGGTCAAGGTCACTTTAAGACAAAGGTCAAGCATGAGAGTCGCATGGGCTTTGCTTTGTTAAGATTTTTTACCAAGACACATGTATGGATTTCTTTACCCGGCTTGGTCACATTTTTCATAGGGGTCAATGTGACCTTGACCCTAACGATATGTGACCAGATGTGGCTCACTATGAAATTCTAACAAACGCCCCACTCAGTGTTTAAGTTTGTAAGAGATATCGTCCATAGTAAAGTTAAAGGGGCAAGCTCACATCAAAATATGTCTACAATTCAACTTTGAAGGGCTCCTCTGACCTTGACATTGAAGCGAGGTCAACCAAAATGGTATCAGAAGATAAGGCTTTCTTTTTCTTGTATACCATACAAAACTAAGCCCGCTGTTTTTAATTTGTTTTCCAGAAAACTGGCACAATGTGAAATTTTGCAGTTTTTAGACCACATTCATTCTCCCTGTGACCTTGACCTTAAGGTAAGGTCAAGGTTCTCAAGTATCTTTTTTGAGCTCTTGGGGTCATACAACATTTTGCAACATTTGGTGTTTCTTCACTTCATAGCGTTCGAGAAAAATCCAAAGGTAATGTTTAGTACAGACAGATAAAGACGGGCAACGGACAACGGCTGGACGACCAGGGTGAGTATGTACGCTCGCTTTTGCTACACATGCGAGTAGCGGCTATTATCCGTTGTTCACAAAACATTCCTATATAATGTTTGGAAACAATGGTAGGGATAAAAATCAACCGTTTCCAACTGTGCCAAAAAATCAAAAAGACGCGTTCTATAACGGTCAAACGGTCCCTTAACAGACTTGGGCGGGGTCATCTAACGGTTGGCAGACAGCACAAACACCCTGTGACTGCTCGCAAGGAAAAAATAAATCTGGATGGCAGTATGGCTACAACTACGTCGTTTAGTGTAACCATAACCCCTGAATGTATGAACAGCAGAAAAGGCTGTCTTTGACGTCACTGTATAATAAGAAGCACAAAAGGGATTTTTTGGAACTTTCTCTTGGTTGGAGACAAACATGTCCGCAATGCATTCGTGCATCAAGCTATCCATGCAGTCGTTTATTGTTGATTCTTTAGCTCCTCTATGGCAGGGGGATTTTCACTTTGTTTTCCTTCAATTTCACTATGGGAGTTGTTCTTAACATACGTTTGTTAAGAAAATTTTGGCTGATTGTAAAACAGCTGTAATATACGGCAGTCCAGGTTGTCCTTCAACTGTAAAAATGAAATAATGCTCTTTAAAGTATCATTTACAACAGTGGTGGCTGTTTTCACAAGTATGCTACAAAAAACACGACAATACATAATACATAAGGAAAAGCCCTATGTTTGGTCAGTTGGTGAGATAGGTAAATGTTATTTTTGTGTGACAGTTCTGATGGTTTTCAAAGGGCTAATTCTTTGCTTTTCGACATATGCCCAACTGAAAACGCTTTAGCAACTCATGTGCACATGACAACCATCTAAATAGACTACATGTTCGCAGAAAACACAATACTGATTATAGAGGGAAAAATAACGGCTCTTTTTAAAAGCACGTTTAGTAGTGAAGTACTTTTAGGATTGTTTGGAATATTTTACCAGCAGACACCCTTTCACTGCTGAGTGTCTTAGTATTGTAAGATGTGTGATTTGAATTTTGGTTTAAAGGTGCCTTTGGTTTGAACACCCCTACCCCTACGAGGCAGAAATACAAAGAAATAGAAGGAAATTGAGCCTATTTGGAACCAGACTTTAGTATGTTCCCATGGGGGGATTCACGGTGCGAATGACACTGCGTCAGCTTGTTCATTTATCTTTAGTATTTTCTTCAACTTTAACTTTTAGGACCATGTATGAGGTTGTGGCAAGCTAAATACACAACAGGACGACGTCTCGGAAAAATAGTAAGGATTATATAGGGAAAAACAACAGTGTCAGTTATTGTCCGTTTTGAAGGTGTTAGTGGTTGGGGATTTTGAAAAGCATCAGACATCAGGCAGATACAATCCTTTCTGCGTGTTCTGGTGCAGAAAGAGTTTTCAGTTTATACATTGGGGTGACCAGTAGATACCGTTTTACAACCATAGCCCCAAACGACATTTACAGAGCCCAAAGAAGGATTAGGGTCAATTTCAAAGCCACTTTTCCATATGAAGCGCCAACTTTATATGAAAATGTGTTTAATAAACATCAAAGGACTGAGGTTGAACTTTCTGATAAGGGACATTTTAAACCTAGTCATTGTCACTTCAACGTTCCCTTCACTAAAGTGGCTAAGATGCCTGGACTAAAGGAGTTGCTGCTCATGAACGAAGAAGAAGAAGAATGACAATCTTCGACGGTGCCCGGACAATGGGAATGCATTTCAGATTGGAAGCTTATGAGTATGGTCATTAAAAATCTCAAAAAGTTTAGTTCTCGATTGAACAATGATTTCTTTATCATTTCCTGAATCCAAAAACATATGGATATGTTCTGTTTGGATTAAAAACAAACTCAGAAGGGTAAAACGAATAAAGAAAAGCGCGCTTTCCTCTAAAGCGCAAGTAATACTGCGCTATGCTGGCTTGTCACTTCAAACGATCAGCGGGCCGATATGCTTTTCACGTGAATGTGTATTCTGGGCACCCATTGCACCTCGGTATAAGCAGACATAACGTATGGATGTTTTCTTGCTGAACAGTAGGGGAACGTATACTGTGTGTACTGTCAGCGTATACGGTAGTATGGTTCGAAGCGATGTCTCCTACTCCAATGACTGATGAGGAGTGACAGTCAGTATAAAACTGTTATCGGAAACAGCTAAATTACGGGGTCCCGGGTAGCTCAGGTGGTAGAGCACTGGGCTTGTGATCGAAAGGTCGCTGGTTCGAATCCGGGCCGGGACGGACACGGAGACAGTATTCATCTTCCACCCCATGTGAGAGAGAGAGAGGAGAGAGAGAGAGGAGAGAGAGAGAGAGAGACACGTGTGATTAGGAATAGCCAGACCTCGGAAATTTTGTTTTTGAAATATATGCGACTTTTTTCTTTCACTGCGAGTTTCCGTTCTTTCCGTGTGACGTCACGTCAATTTATCTGTTCAGCTGGTACAGTAGTTCCAATAAGGATTTTTCGCTGATACCACCAGAAAGTATACGCTGAACGTACAGAACGTATACTGTGAGCTGCTGTGTAGCGGGCCCAGGACTGTATGTTTTGTGCGGTCTGAGCGATGTGCAATGCCTCATTCTGGGACACCCTGTATGATATAATATGATATATACTTATATAATACAGTAGGCTGTCTATGAAGAGTCCTTTCTAGATCTAATTCTTACCCCCTCCCCCCACCTCTTCCATTACCTCTAGTGTGCTCCCTGCTTTCAAAATTCCACGTTGGAATGTAGGCGGCGGAGACACAAACAGAGTAAAGGATGATCTCCCTTGCTCATGACGTAATTTCTCTGCATTCTCGCTCTTGACGTCATTCTATATAATATATATATATATATACGACTTGTGTGTGTGTGTGTGTGTGTGTGTGTCTGTGTGTGTGTGTGTCCGCGATGCACGCCCAAGATCTATCTGTTTCAAATTTGGTGGTCATATTCAGCTACACCCCGGACACAACCTGCTCGATGAGATATTTGAACACGTGCTCTCAGCGCGCAGCGCTGAACCGATTTTGGTTTTTCTTTGGATCCATTCCCAGTAACTCTTCCTTATCTTCTCCAGTGTTTTCAGCGTTTATCTCCCTTCCTTCGTGTGGCGTCAATCCATATTCCCGTTACTACGTTACTATTTTTAGAATGTCACTGCACTGTCCAGAACGCTTTCCTTGCACCCGTAAGTTGTTTCTTACTGTAAAAGTGAAAAGGTCGAATCAATTTATAGCCACCCAAAAAATACACTGTCATCTATCTCAGTCTTGAATTATAGTGTCCGACGATATTAGCTTTAAGGACACACACACACACACACACACACACACACACACACACACACACACACACACACCCCACACACACACACACACACACATACACACACACACACACACATGGTTGTCGTTCATTCATATTCTGCTAGATCTTGACCTTCATGATGTCCGAAGAAATAACAAGTCGCGTAAAGGCGAAAATACAACATTTAGTCAAGTAGCTATGAAACTGAACGCAATGCAATTTTTCAGCAAGACCGTATGTACTCGTAGCATCGTCAGTCCACCGCTCATGCTCATGGCAAAGGCAGTGAAATTGACAAGAAGAGCGGTTTAGTAGTTGCGCTGAGAAGGATAGCACGCTTTTCTGTACCTCTCTTCGTTTTAACTTTCTGAGCGTGTTTTTAATCCAAACATATCATATCTATATGTTTTTGGAATCAGGAACCGACAAGGAATAAGATGAAAGTGTTTTTAAATTGATTTCGAAAATTTAATTTTGATAATAATTTTTATATTTTTAATTTTCAGAGCTTGTTTTTAATCCAAATATAACATATTTATATGTTTTTGGAATCAGAAAATGATGGAGAATAAGAAAAACGTAAATTTGGATCGTTTTATAATTTTAATTTTTTTTTTACAATTTTCAGATTTTTAATGACCAAAGTCATTAATTAATTTTTAAGCCACCACGCTGAAATGCAATACCAAAGTCCGGGCTTCGTCGAAGACTACTTGACCAAAATTTCAACCAATTTGGTTGAAAAATGAGAGCGTGACAGTGCCGCCTCAACTTTCACGAAAAGCCGGATATGACGTCATCAAAGACATTTATCGAAAAAAAGAAAAAAATGTTCGGGGATATCAATCCCAGGAACTCTCATGTAAAATTTCATAAAGATCGGTCCAGTAGTTTGGTCTGAATCGCTCTACACGCACGCACGCACACACACACACACATACACACACACACACACACACACACGCACAGACACGCACACATACACCACGACCCTCGTCTCGATTCCCCCTCTATGTTAAACCATTTAGTCAAAACTTGACTAAATGCAAAAATGACGAGAACTTCATGGGTCCTTATACGTAATTACTGTCTATTTGACTTATATTATCCCCGAGTACGCAGTAGGAGGGTCCTGCAGACTTTAATTGTGTGTCTGCCTGTCTGTTCGTCTCGACTCTGACTTAACAGCTTATTGCTGGGAATCTACTGGGCGCAGTTCGTTCAAAAGTTGATACACTAACTTGATAATAGGTCCGATTGATCGTATTAAAACTCCATAATGTTACCTGGGACCTAAATGCCCCAAAAAACACAAAAGCCACTCTTAACGGTGGGAGTTTTTTGCGGTGGGAGGCTGGTCGCTTTGCGAACAGCCTGAACTAAAGGGGAGACTTGGGCGGCAAACACGTCACGCAGTGACGAGAAAAGCAAGATTTCAGTGCAAGCCAGACAACGCGTGGGGAAATGGTCTCGGCAAAGAAATTACAATGCAGGGTTTGGTCTCGGTGAAAGAGAGACAGAGAGCACGAGAGAGTCTATGGCCAAAGTGATCCGGGTTCGATTCATTTTGTGCACATGTGTTAGTGTTACTGTTTGTGTGTGTGTGTGTGTGTGTGTGTGTGTGTGTGTGTGTGTGTGTGTGTGTGTGTTTGTGTGCGTGTGTGTGTGTGTGTGCATGAGTCTGTACTCGTGTGTGTGTGTGTGTGTGTGTGTGTGTGTGTGTGTGTGTGTGTGTGTGTGTGTGTAAGAAAGAAAGAGAGAGAGGGAGTGAGGGAGGGAGAGAGAGAGAGTGTGTGTGTGTGTGTTTGTGTGTGTGTGTGTGTGTGTGTGTGTGTGTGTGTGAATGTCTGAAGAGTACTCGGGTCCAGCGCGAGCGTTTTTTTATTCTTATTAACGAAGACGTTTCTCGTCAACAGCAAAGTGGCTTGCCCACCTTCACGCACAATCGTTCTGGTAGTAGTAGCAACTTTGGGTTCATAGTTACTCCCTTTCCCCCATCCACCGTCTCCACCACATCTAGTGAGCGGGACGCTACTACTGTATTATTATTATCATTATAACGTCACGTCCATGGCTTTCCAAGTAGAGTCATAATAGTGCAGTATCACTTTTCTCAATTTGTCGGTTCATTGCACTTAGTGTTTACCTTTACAATTTAGCCTGAGCGACCTACTCAGCCTGTCGACAACGACCAGTTGAAAGTGAAGCTCAGCCTCCTCGTCGTGGGCAGTTGTAGTCAGTTTACTACGGACCAAAAAACAAACAAACGTCATAGTCTGTTCTCATCCTCTCGACCTCCTACCGTCATTTCAATAATCAAGTTTTTGTTGTTGTTGTATATATGCGTGATTGAAGGACAGACGTAGACAGACCCATTTGCATGTGCTCGCGCAGGAGTAACCATGTATGCTCGATATGAAATTTTTTTTTTTTTAATTAAAAACCAAGACAAACTCACAAAACGAATGAAATGCAACATTTATCTTTCAATTAAAACCATAGAACACTGAGGAACCTAAGTAAGGAACTCACAAAACGAAATTAAATGAATTTTTTTTCATTATTGACTAAAAACATAGAACAGGAACTCACAAAACGAAATGAAATAAAACATTTTTCTTTTGATTAAAAACCTCGAACAAGAACTCCAAAACGCATGCAGCAAAAATGATTATGCCTTGAACCTAGTTTTCCTTGGGTCGAACAACGGGAAAACGGAAAAACTTGAATACCGTTAACACACAAAACTTGTGACACGTGTAGGGTAAAAGAACATGCCTTGACAGTCGTTCACCATGGACTTCTATCCCGAAAAACAAACAAACAAACAAGAAACAAACAAACAAACAAACAAATATACATAACAAACAAACCAGACCCCAAAAGTACTAATAAATACAACTCACATACCTCTCTCGTCCTTCCACTCTACACTTCCTGCTAATTTGCTAGTTCATTTTGCCGATATTTGCTCCCAATTCCATGAATACGCACTATCAGGGGCGGATCATATCATTTTTAAGTGGGGGTTTTTTCAATTTTTTTAAGGACAATTCGATAACGCGAAGTGTTTAGATGAGGGCGCGAAGCGTTCGAACCTCCTAGGGGGGTCCCGGGGCTTGTCCCCCCCCCCCCCTCACAGAAAATGTTGATAAAGGCAAGGACAGTGGAGCAATCTGAGCAAAGAAACTTCCCCTTATACACCTTCCATATAAGTCAATTTAAGAAGACAAATTTGGATAAAAACAAGGACAATTGACCGATCTGGTGCAACATGAGCCAACAAATTACCCAACTACTTTCCAAAATCGTCACTTAGATAAGTTAGAAGACAAAGGCTGGCTCAAGGAAAATGAAGCAATCTGGTGCAATCTGAGCCATCAGCTTTTTTTTATAATTTATTTATTTCTTCTTTTTATGTTGTTCGCTCTTTATTTTTCTTTTTTGGTTTTTAGGCAAAGGGGGATGGGAGGGGGGGGGGTCTGAAAAACCCCGGAAACCCCCACTGGATCCGCCCTTGGCCTATAAATCAACCCATACGTGGAATGCAATCAGTGTTTTCGTATGTTCTACTCTACTTCACTGTATTATTGCATGATTACAAAACCTACCGTCACTGATGTGTTGTTTTCATGCCGGATCTAATTTCAATGTTTTCTACATGAAGACAATTAGTCTTCATGGTCATGGAACCTGCTTAACATTAATAGTCTGCAGGTGTGGTTCACGCGTTTTGTTATATTTTTCCTGATCAGGATCTCTGCACCTATACTTGTACTTCAAAACACCCTGCCCCCTCTCCCCCTCTTGTTCATGATGTTACCTTGTCTTATACTTGCATTGCTGGTCATAATCTACATTACTTTGTCTTCTGCTGTGTAGGTTTTGTGTTTTGTGCTTCACTGACTTTGGATTCTTTCTGTGGTTCGTATGTATTATTACGTAGTAATATGTATTATAGTATGTATTCGTAGGGTGTAAGTAAACAAAATAGATTGTCCTCAGCCTCTGTTCATTTTCTTCCATATCTTTCAGCATGTTGAAAAACTCCCAGATTCTGAGAGCAAACACACACACAGACACACACACACACATACATACACACACACACACACACACACAAACACACACACACTAACACACAAACACACACACACACACACACTAACACTAACACACAAACACACAGACACACACACACGCACACAAACACACACCATCATCTGACACATTAACTG
This sequence comes from Littorina saxatilis, assembly GCF_037325665.1. Taxonomy (NCBI): domain Eukaryota; kingdom Metazoa; phylum Mollusca; class Gastropoda; order Littorinimorpha; family Littorinidae; genus Littorina; species Littorina saxatilis. The sequence goes on along the minus strand of NC_090256.1, from coordinate 85,180,447 downwards.
ATTTGCGACTGACCAATCAATTTGTTGTTCAAAGCATCTACGATGTGGGCTTTTAATAAAATTATTAATCAACACAACCCTCTTTGTGAGAATAATTAACAGATATTAGTCTGGGTGAGTCGCATTGAAAATGAATCTTTGTCTGTTGTCAACAATTTTGAATTTCACACGAAAATCACGTTTTTACGCTTATGTCAAGAAGAAAAATTAATAGCAGCGAGACTGGTCAAGAAAATTACAAGTGTTTTTTGTAACATTCTTTCTGCCTGTACCGCGCTATTCAATCAAAAAGATTCCACCCCCGACGCTGGCCGGAAGGAAAAGCAAGGCAGAGCGACACTACATCCACTCCTCTCTAATGGCAATGCGCCTATAATATAAACATCCCCCCACCCCTCAACTCTAAACCACCACCAGCTGACATCTCTTATCGCCTCCTCCGCACCAAGGGCACACTATCAACATTCCCCCTTCCTTCGCTCTTTCCACCACCATAGACTAGATAGGGCAGAGACTGCGGGGAAAACCAGAGCTGGTTCCGTAAACGAAGAGGGAGGAGAGGTTGGTGGGGGTAGAGTAGAGAGAGTGAGGGGCACATCCGGCGTGAGGTTGTAGGACTTGGGGATTGATATGACGTTATAACCGACATGGATGAGTGACGTTATAACTGGGTGACGTTATATCCGGTGACGTTATATCCGAGGTTAAAATAGTCTTGGAAAGAAGGAATTGAGCCGGGACCGGTGTTTGGGTGACAATATAACGTGGTGACGTTATATCCGAAGACGTTATAAACGAAGTAGACTGTATATATATATATGTATACACAACTCTCCTGTGTTCACTTTCAAGTGAATAACTATCGTTCTGATATCATTTTAAAGTGAAGCTAAAGAAACCTGGTATCGGCACTGCTGTGCATCTCCTATGATCTCAATGGTATCAAGGCACGGGTCATAGCCCTTTGCCGCGACAAGGTTTGCCGATACCGGCACTTGTCTTGTCTAGACAGTGACGTCATTCATAGATGACGCCAATCATAAATGACGTTTGTCAAGGGAACTTATGCTTTCAAGTGTTGCTGCTTCCAGTGACAGGAAGGTATAGAGATTGATCATTGTATACAATCAATTTATCATTGTATACACAAATTACACAAACGTCATCTTGTGAGGGACCAAAAAATATTGAAACTCTCGGATGATTTTTTTGTGTGATACCACAAAAAAATCATCCTCGAGTTTCAATATTTTTCGGTCCCTCACTCGATGACGTTGTGTAATCTCTATATCTTTCACCTTTACTTGCCTGTTTTGAAGTCCTCAATGTCTCCCACCCACCTTGTTATCATCCAGGTGTTCAGCACTGCATCATCTTTAACAATCCACTTGTTTAGAACTAGACTTTGTTACTGTCTTATTCATTTTTGGAATTCCGGCACGCTAAACATATTACGTCATGTATAATTACGTCATAGACAGACATTGCGTCAAAGGATATTTGTAAACATCGTGCGAGTTAATTATAGAACACCCGACGAAGGCCACGAGGCCAAAATATTGGTGAAAACGTGAAGGCTTGTTTTGGTTATTTTTTCCATATATGTTTGTATTTATATACATACATAGATATATACGGCTTCTGTGTGTGTGTGTGTGTGTGTGTGTGTGTGTGTGTGTGTGTGTTTGTGTGTGTGTGTGTGTGTGTATGTGTGTGGAGGCAACACCTGTGGATTGTAGAGTTCTGTTTGTGATGGGGTCTGGCGGCTTTTGTCTGTCTGTATGTTCTGGCATTTGAGAAGCCATAACAGATAATATAGGGCCTAGAAATAAGCTCTAAAATTCTCAATCCCGTTTGAGAGGACTTCGCCTTTAAAGGTGATTGTGGTGAACCGCCACGCTGTCTGTCTCTGTCTCGCGATTCACCCCGGCGAAGCCGGGTATTCCTCTAGTTATATATATTTATTACCAATTCAGTGCCCCATATGGCTTTTTGACCAATCAGGACGGATTCTAGGTGACCTGTTAAATGTTATAACGTTCAGGCAGGGACCCTTTTTGTATATCAAGCTAAAAATTGACAAAACAAAGTAAAAATGTAAATCAACAATATCAGCGTGATTTATTCTACAGAATGACACTTCAAATGCTGTCAGATAATACTCTCTTTATCTAAAAAAAAAAATACCGATAAGCGAGTTTTGTCGGTGGGTGCTTTACGGAACAGCAAGGTACCGCCCATCCTCTGAGTGTGAAATGCCGACCCGCTCACTTGAAATCTAAATTACCTATGTTCGGAAAATCAAGTGAAATTGCGTCACTCGCGTTACGTCAAATGTATCTTTACGTCATTTCCCATCCGCCTTGAGTCGGTTCTAAATCTGTCGCTCTCTATTCAACAAGAAAAAGCGAAGCAACCGAAACGCATGTTGAACATGGTTTATCTTGTGAGATTGTTGTGTGTCAAACGCATTTGATCTGTGAATATTCATCACGTCAGGAGTATTACACTGATTGGCTGACCCAGGTCACGAGAATTCTTTGACTGACAGGCATAATCAGGTAGGAGCGCTCCAGTTCCCATTGCGGCTGTTCTGTCTAATTCGCGGGGTCGCTTCGAAATTTGTTTTGGTCGAATTAAACGGTAAGAAAACCGTTATCTATATATATATACGACTTGTGTCTGTGTGTCTGTGTGTCTGTGTGTTTGTGTATTTGTGTATTTGTGTATTCGCCATGCACGGCCAAAGTTCTCGATGGATCTGCTTCAAATTTGGTGGGCTTATTCAGAGAGACCCCGGACACAACCTCATCGATGAGATATTTCAACACGTGCTCTCAGCGCGCAGCGCTGAACCGATTTTGGTTCCACCTCAGCTATTTTGGTTCCACCTCAGCTACCCGGGCCCCCATACCGACACACCATAGCCGCTACACCACATCACAACGCCAAAGTTCTCGGTGGATCTTTTTCAAATTTGGACACCGTATTCAGCTACACCCCGGACACAATATCATCGATGAGATATTTCAACACGTGCTCTCAGCGCGCAGCGCTGAACTGATTTTGGTTTTTGTGTTCATTTCACCATTATAAGTAACTCTTCCTTATCTTCTCATCTTCTCCACGTTTTCAGCGTTTACCTCCCTTCCTTCGTATGGTGCACTATTAGTTTGAGGGAGGCATCTTCGGATATTCCCGTTCTGTTACTATTTTTAGAAGGTCACCGCAGTGTCCAGAACGTAAATTGGACCCGTAAATTATCCTCACTGTAAAAGTGCAAAGGTCGAATCAATTTATAGCCACGCGAAAAATACACTGTCATCTATCTCTCTATAGATATGGCTTCTCTGTGTGTGTGTGTGTGTGTGTGTGTGTGTGTGTGTGTGTGTGTGTGTGTGTTTTTATGTGAGCAACACCTGTGCATTGTTCAGTTCTGTTTGTGATGTGGTCTGGCGGCTTTTGTGTAATTTTATGTACTGGCCTTCCTTTCAGAAGCCATAACAGTTCAAAAGGGCTTAGAGATAAGCTCTAAATTGCTCAATCCTGTTTGAGTGGAGTTCGCCTCCAAAGGTGATTAACACGGTTACATTCGTCGACAAGGATGGGACTCGATATGGTCAGGAATGGCATTATGGCCACTGAATCATTTTCGTGCTGTTCCCATTCCACGAATCTGGGAGGGACCTAAGCTTGGCGGGTCCATTGTTCGGACCCGGCGAAGCCGGCGTACGGCTCTAAGTACTTCTTCCCGGCGAAGCCGGCTACCCGGCGAAGCGGGTATTCATTCTAGTTTCTAATATGCTGACTGTTAACAAATGACAAGTCATGTCTCACAAACGATATCAGCATTCGCCTAAAAGGCTCATGCTTGATATCTTTTTTCTCGACATGCCCTGTTATCATTTGCTAACAGTCAGCATATTAGAAATAACTCATATTAATATACATATATACATATATATATAAAACATCAGAAATTGTGAAAGAAACAATTGAAAGTCAGCAGAGACTTTCTTCGAGTTTGTTAAAATCTCTTAGCAGAGATAGAGAGAGAATTAAGTATCCCTTCACAGACAGCCTATTGGGAGCATCAGACCCTCCTCAAGGGGGACCGAGATTTACAGAGCAAATATATAAATATACTAGAGGATATATTCACTAGGGTGAATCGCGAGACAGAGACAGACAGCGTGGCGGTTCATCACAATCACCTCTGCAGGCGAAGTCCTGTCAAACGGGATTGAGAATTTTAGAGCTTATTTCTTAGCCCTATATTATCTGTTGTGGCTTCTCAAATGCCAGAACATACAGACAGATTGATGATAAAATCGTTTATTTAACGTCACTCTGTAAAAACATTGGCGACATTTGTCTTAGATTAAGAACACACACAGGCACGCACACAAACTTTCCCTTTATGTACAGTGGTTCACCACCCTCCCGCCCCCCGCACACTCTCGCTCATCTAATTAAAAATGGTGTTAAGAGATACTTGGATATAAAATGGTATTTTTAAAAGATCTGATAAAAATATATAGTAGCTGTATGAGAAGCAATGGCGTCAGCCGCAGCAATGTCTCTTCATATCCAGGGACCAAGTGGGTGCGTGTGCATAAGTCCAGCGATAAGTTTGGGACCTTGCCACCCAAGGTCTTTATTAAAACTTAAAAGATAGCTTAATTTTTCCTTTGAGGTATTTGGCAGAATATTTCTATTTGAGTTTATAAACTGAGTCAGGGGTTGAAAGTGGCATGAGTTCAAATCACACTCCAAAGTCAAATGAGCAATGGTGAGGTCGGATTGACAGGTGCATTTAAGCTCTAGAAATTGGTAACTCCCAGCTTCTGCCCTTAGGCGGTTAATCCTTTTAATTACACGTGGGCATGCATTATAGGTGTTCATCTGTTTTGATGGGGCTTCCCGAATGAGCCAGCCAGAGCTTATAGCCTTGTGCATATATTTGTTCCTCCATTCTCTCCAGAGAAGAGAGTCTGTAAGGCTACTGATCTCAGAAGCAGACAATGGCAGGTCTACCTCGGAGGCGCCCATGCCTTGGGCAGCTTCTTTAGCGGCTTTGTCCGCTTTCTCGTTGCCAGGCACGTTCACGTGTGCTGGACACCAGACCAGGTTAATCTCGCTTCCTTTTTTTATAATTTTATTTGCCAGCTCCTTTATGGCAATGACAAGATCATGTCTTTTTGATCTTTTGTTAGATCTCAATGCTTCAATGGCTGCTTTGGAGTCAGAGAATATAGCTATCTTTTGAGGAGGAGTGTTCTTGAGATTGAGATGAACAAGCGACATGCAGATGGCAAGGAGCTCAGCTGAGAAGATCGAGTTTCTGTTGCACAGTTTAAATTTCCCAGTCATGTCATCGCTGGGGATTACAAAAGCTGCGCCAGCCTTCTTGTCATCCAACACTGACCCGTCTGTGTAAACATGAACATGGCCTTTGTATACAGTATCAATGTGCTCAAGGGCTTGTATCCTGAGTAATAACTGATCATCCTTTGTAGCTGTGCAATATTCTGTGTCAAAATTCATTTCTTTCATTGTCCATGAGGGATCACGAGATATGGGGTTTTGGGCCACATCATTTGGGTCGACACTGATTTCACTAAAGAGTGAAGCATTGAATTGAGCCAGTGAGGAGAAGGTAGTGCCAAAGTGGGCCTTTTTGTTTTGGACATGATTGTAATGCGGTTGTAGCTCCTCTTTTGTTGAGTTTTGCACTGTCGTTGGCTCGAACATTGTAATCTGCGCAGCACTTACGCCGCCACATGTCAAGAGGGAGGAATCCTGCTTGGTGGTATACAATGGCCTGCTTTGAATGCCTTGGGTGTCCGAGGGCAAGCCGAAGGGCACGACATTCCGCTGACTGTAGCTTATCAAGCCATTTTCGAGCCGACGAGAAGTAGGCCTCCTGTCCATATGATAGTCTTGATCTTATAAGAGCTCTGGTGATGTTTGTTAGAATAACTGGGCACTTTGCCCATGGTTGGGCAGCCAGTATTTTAAGAAGGTTGATGGTCTTATTTGCTTTGCTTAAAAGATACTTTAAGTGAGCAGTCCATAGTCCATTTGAGGTGAAAAGTACGCCCAGATATTTCACCTGCTGACTGGGTGAGACAACAGATTTATCTAGTGAGAACTGTATCTTTTCTCGATCTTCCAGTTTTCGGTTTGTAAAGACAACGAATACAGTTTTCTCGGCAGAGAGAGTGAAGCCATTCTCCCGCATATAGTTCGCAATGTTATCTATAGCTGTTTGCCACTCTTTAGAGAATTTGTGTTCTGTTTTATAGGTTTTGTTTTGATACTCTTTGCATAGAGCAATATCATCCGCATAAAGCGTCAGTTCGGCTCCATGTGTTTTAATTGTCGATATGTCATGCAGCATAATGCTAAAAAGCAGTGGTGCTATTACTGAGCCCTGTGGCACTCCCATGTCAACTTTGCGAGTGGATGATTTGGCAGTACAGACAGACAAAAGCCGCTAGACCCCATCACAAACAGAACTCTACAATCCACAGGTTTTTGCCCACACACACACACACAAACACACACACAGAGAAGCCGTATATATATATATGTATATCTATATCTATAAATATATAGAGATAGGTGAGAGTGTATTTTTCGCGTGGCTATAAATTGATTCGACCTTTTCACTTTGACAGTAAGAACAACTTACGGGTGCAAGGGAAGCGTTGTGGACAGCGCAGTGGACAGCGCAGTGACATTCTAAAAATAGTAATAGTAACTTACAACTGAACGGGAAAGCCACACGAAGGAAGGGAGATAAACGCCAAACACTGGAGAAGATAAGGAAGAGTTACTTATAATGGTGAAATGAACACAAAAACCAAAATCAGTTCAGCGCTGCGCGCTGAGAGCACGTGTTGAAATATCTCATCGATGATATTGTGTCCGGGGTGTAGCTGAATACGGTGTCCAAATTTGAAAAAGATCCACCGAGAACTTTGGCTTTGGTGTGTCGGTATGGGGGCCCGGGTAGCTGAGGTGGAACCAAAATAGCTGAGGTTGAACCAAAATCGGTTCAGCGCTGCGCGCTGAGAGCACGTGTTGAAATATCGACCAGGTTGTGTCGTGTCCCGGGTCTACCTGAATATGCCCACCAAATTTGAAGCAGATCCATCGAGAACTTTGGCCGTGCATGGCGAATACACAGACACACACACAGACACACACACAGACACAAGTCGTATATATATATAGATATAACATCAGAAATTGTGAAAGAAACAATTGAAAGTCAGCAGAGACTTTCTTCCGAGATTTGTTAAAATCTCTTTGCAGAGATAGAGAGAGAAATAAGTATCCCTTCACAGACAGCCTATTGGGAGCATCAGACCCTCCTCAAGGGGGACCGAGATTTACAGAGCAAAGTCCCTTTGTTATATATATATACATACACACACGTAAACACACACACACACACACACACACACACACACACACACATACATACACGTACGCACACACACTTGTCCTTCCAAACATCTTATTGATTTTTGTGATTTTGTTTGTTTGTTTCATGCGCTGCGTGAACACTTTATTTTGTTTATGGTTAAACTTTGTTTATGGTTAAGTTACTAACTCTGTTGTTGTTTAAGTATTCAAGGTCTATATTGAAACTTACCCCAAAACTGCTTGGCACGATCCTTGAATGCAAACCAACGCCACCAACCGCACAGACATGGCAAACATCCTGTCGTGAGGTATCGAAAGATTGGAGTGTAGTGCGCTTCCAACTGGAAAATGAAATCTGTGTACCAATCGATACATGGAAAACAGTTCAGGCGCAGTCATAGCACGCGCCATCGCAGTGTTCGCACGTGCCAGTAGGAGGAGTGGCTTAGCTGGCCGTTGGTGCAGCAACCATGTCGGAATCAATTAAGCTCCACCGCCGCTTCGGTCCCAGTGTGTTATTTTGACCTGCCATGCTGCGGTCAAGAACTTTCCCACCGTCGGTAGCAGACTATCAAGTTTCCAAACGCGGTCAAGTTTTGACTAAATGTTTTAATATAGAGGGGGAATCGAGACGAGGGTCATGGTGTAGGTGTGTGTGTGTGTGTGTGTGTGTGTGTGTGTGTGTGTGTGTGTGTGTGTGTGTGTGTGTGTGTGTGTGTGTGTGTGTGTGTGTGTGTCTGTCTGTCTGTCTGTGCGTGTGTGTGTGTAGAGCGATTCAGACCAAACTACTGGACCGATCTTTATGAAATTTTACATGAGAGTTCCTGGGAATGATATCCCCGGATTTTCTTTTTCCATAAATACTTTTGATGACGTCATATCCGGCTTTTTGTAAAAGTTGAGGCGGCACTGTCACACCCTCATTTTTCAATTAAATTGATTGAAATTTTTGTAAAGCAATCTTTGACGAAGGCCGGACTTCGGTAAATTACATTTCAGCTTGGTGGCTTAAAAATTAATTAATGACTTTGGTCATTAAAAATCTGAAAATTGTAATTAAAATTTGTTTTTATAAAACGATCCAAATTTACGTTCATCTTATTCTTCGTCATTTTCTGATTCCAAAAACATATAAATATGTTATATTTGGATTAAAAACAAGCTCTGAAAATTTAAAATATAAAAATTATGATCAAAATTAAATTTTTGAAATCGATTTAAAAACAATTTCATCTTATTCCTTGTCGGTTCCTGATTCCAAAAACATATAGATATGATATGTTTGGATTAAAAACACGCTTAGAAAGTTAAAACGAAGAGAGGTACAGAAAAGCTATGCAGCACAACGAAACCACTAGTACTGCGCTGAACAGGCTCGTCAGTTTCACTCCGTTTTGCACAAGCGGCGGACTACGGTCATTGTGAAAAAATGCAGTGCGTTCAGTTTCATTCTGTGAGTTCCACAGCTTGACTAAATGTAGTAATTTCGCCTTACGCGACTTGTTACATAACTTGTCAAAGTTTTGACTAAATGTTTTAACATAGAGGGGGGAATCGAGACGAGGGTCATGGTGTATGTGTGTGTGTCTGTGCGTGTGTGTGTGTACAGCGATTCAGACCAAACTACTGGACCGATCTTTATGAAATTTTACAGGAGAGTTCATGGGAATGATATCCCCGGACATTGTTTTTCTTTTTTTCGATAAATACCTTTGATGACGTCATATCCGGCTTTTTGTAAAAGTTGAGGCGTCACTGTCACACCCTCATTTTTCAATTAAATTGATTGAAATTTTGGCCAAGCAATCTTCGACGAAGGCCGGACTTTGGTATTGCATTTCAGTTTGGTGGCTTAAAAATTAATAAATGACTTTGGTCATTAAAAATCTGAAAATTGTAAAAAAAAATTGTTTTTAAATAAAACGATCTAAATTTACGTTCATCTTATTCTTCATCATTTTCGGATTCCAAAAACATATAAATATGTTATATTTGGATTAAAAACAAGCTCTGAAAATTAAAAATATAAAAATTATGATCAAAATTAAATTTTCGAAATCAATTTAAAAACACTTTCATCTTATTCCTTGTCGGTTCTTGATTCCAAAAACATATAGATATGATATGTTTGGATTAAAAACACGCTCAGAAAGTTAAAACGAAGAGAGGTACAGAAAAGCGTGCTATCCTTCTCAGCACAACTACTACCCCGCTCTTCTTGTCAATTTCACTGCCTTTGCCACGAGCGGTGGACTGACGATGCTACGAGTATACGGTCTTGCTGAAAAATTGCATTGCGTTCAGTTTCATTCTGTGAGTTCGACAGCTTGACTAAATGTTGTATTTTCGCCTTTCGCGACTTGTTTATATTCCTTTTAAAATTGATAAATATTTTTAAACCCTTCTCGGAACAGCTTTCGCAATTCATGTCCACCCACAGGCGCCGGACTATTCTGAATAGCAGCGACTGCTCAAAGACCAACAGCAGACAACGATGAACTCGAACTGCCTGGAATCTGTGTTGCCTGTATCATTGCTGCTCGGCTGCATGATCACATTTCTGTATATGTGTCATGTAAATTCTTACAACCCCGGATACAAAAACAAAAACAGAAAATGACGTCACACCTTAAAAAAACATGGCTTTAATTTAAATGTAGCAGCATTGACACTAAATGTTTGTTATAATGCAGTAAAACTATTACATATGTGATTATTCTTGTTCACCTATTAATTCGTCTCCTCCCTACCCCTGTGTGTGTATTGTATGTGCCTCTTGTTTTATGGACTGGGCACAGGAGCTGCTCTCAGTGTCAAATTCCTAAAGGCCGAGGGAAGTGTTTAACTAGCCGTATCAAGCCTTATTGTGCATTCCGAACGCGTGTACTGGAAAGTTCAAGTTCAAGTTTATTGGTCCATAACCCATGGGGGCATTTTGAACAATAAATACAATCAATACAATCATGATATATGCTAATATAATAAATTTAAAAAAATAGAAAAAAATAGAAAAAAAAATAAAAAATAAAAAAAAAATAAAAATAAATAAAAAAATAGAAAATAAAAAAATTAAAAAAAATAAAAATTAAAAAATTATGAAAAACTGTTACAAATTCTATTAGTAAAGTCCAAAATATTCTTTAGCAATTTCTTTTTCTTAGTAGCAAACAACTTTTTAAAAACAACTTTTTAAATTTAAGTGCATTAGGTTTTTTCCAATAGTAAGGTGGTAACAACTCAGCTCTTTCTTCTTTGAAAAAATCACAGACAAATAAATAATGGAATTCATCACCTATGTCATGCGATACACATTTGGTGCAAGTTCTTTCTGACCTCGGGATGTTAAGATAACGTTCTTTCTGTACAGGTAAATTGTTGTTTAATGTTCTAAACTTCATCATTGAAACACATTGCTGATATGGCAGGGTTGTGACGTAGTCTTCACATGCAAAAATATCTTTGAACATTCGATAATTCCAAAACATATTTTTTGTTCCAATTTCTGTAAACCATTTATGGATATACTGGTCATATAGACTTCTTTTTACTTTCTTTTTAAACCATGTGCTTGAGTATTGAATATTTTCTTGAGAAGTCCAAAGGCCAGAGAGACCAATTTCATTTAAGGTTTTTTCAATGAAACATAAGTACTTGGATTCAATCATCTTGTTGATATACAATCTATAAGTAAAGCAATACACAATACTTGAAAATTTATTTTTATGAATAGGACTAATCAGTTTATACCAATAGCAAAGCATTCTACATTTCATATTAACATCTAGTGGATATCTTCCAAGTTCACCAAATATCATAGCATTTGGAGTTGATTTTTTTAGTTTGAAAACAATTTTATAAAAACGCAATTGAAGTTTAGTAGCAAGTTCACAGGAACCAAAACCCCATACTTCACATCCATACAATAAAATTGGAGCAATCATTTTATCGAACAGGTCAACTTGTATGTCCACAGGTAGTGACAATTGTCTACAAGTGCGCAAAAGAACAAACATTGCCCTTGAGGCACGATCATATAGATTCTTCTGTGCGACTGAAAATGTATTATTATAATTAATCTTAAGGCCCAAGTACATTACATCAAACACTACTTCGATTAAATTGCCATTGTACGTAAACAGTGGTTTATTTCTAATTTTACCTCTGGAAAAAACTATAACTTTCGTTTTGTTTACATTAATATTTAGACGCCATTTTAAACAGTATTCGTGCATTTTGTTTAAACATTCTTGCAGGTTTTTTTCCGACTCTGAGCAGATCACAGTATCATCCGCATACAGTAATAAAAACATTTGAAACAAAGCATTTACATCCGTATCATCCATTCCAGCCACAATAGCCTCTCTTGACTTGGAGTGACTGACAGGGGCTCAAATTCTCGCTACGATGCCTCCAGATTTTGATGCATCCATCTGCAGTGTCAAAGAAGAGGCGGGACCCATCTGTAAACAACAACTGAGCCCTACGATGACCGGCGTAACCACCTCACATGTTGAGTGCACCAGGTTCGGTGGGCAGCTGGATGGTTGGCAGTCAATGTTGTTTTGAGGACTGGGTGTCTTTTACTGAAGTTCAAATACTTTGATTACTAACAACAGTGGGTGCATGGTGGCAGCTCATGGTCGATGCCTGCATGCTGTCTTTTCAGGAACCGTTTTTTGCTGCATGACCTCCAATTGGATGAAGCGACTGTTGTGGTGACTGTAGGCCGACCATAACATTGTCGTACTTGTACTCTGCTTGAAGCCATTTCTTCAGTCCGATAATGTTGAAGTAAGACACTGCAACACTCTGAACCACTTGCTTAGGCCACAAAACAAGTCTGTTTACGGTAACATAGGCAAAATAAATAGGGTCGGTAGGTCGGGATTTTTATTTTTTTTTCCAGAAAAACATATTTTTAGGTTATTTTGTATGTGTGTGTGTGTGTGTGCGCGCGCGTGTGTGTGTGTGTCCGCACGGGTACGTGAGTTTTCTCTTTCGTTCCCATTCACTCCCCGCCCCCCCACATTTTGTTTGGTCTACAGACCTCAACACTGTCGCTTTTTAACTCTTTTTTCTTGCCTGTGTTATTGTTGGCTTCCCCTCGAGTAGCTTCCCTTGCTTCTCTGTCTTTGTCATTTGTTGGTTTGTGCAGTGCAGTTGTTTTGTCACTCAGTTATTCTTCTCTTCATTTTTCTATCGTCTTTCTTCTTCTTTTTTGTGTGTGTATTTTTGTGTTTTTGTGCCTGAAGAAGACCCTTAAGGCTGTTCTTAACCAGACGAACCTTTGGTTCGCGAACTAGGTTCGTGGGGTTCGGCGAACCTCAAGACTGGTTCGGCGAACTTGTCTTGGTTCTTAACCAGACGAACCTGAGTTTTCGAACTAGGTTTGGGAGGTTCGGCGAACTAGGTTCGGGGTTTGCAAGTCATGTCTTGGGAACCTTGAAGATCGGGCCGAACCTTTGACTCTTCTGCCAAGGAGGAAGACAAATTATTGAAAAACTGAATCTCAATGGCGGACGAAATCACCCAAGTCAAAATTACATTTTCTGAGATTTTATAAAAACAACGCTTGAACGAAAAGGTAGAATGGTGACTTCCGTTCGATTTCAAGTTAAGCTTTAAACTTTTCCGAGCAAGACAACCGCTGAGAGTGAAAAAACGCCGCTGTTCGACTTCGAAATTTCCAGTCGTAGACGACCTTCGCTTCTGCAGCATTGTGTTAGTGCAGGTGAGGCAGTGTTACTCATTTCGCTGAGCTCGTTTTCGTATTGTTGTGCATTAGGATCATCTAGTATGATATGAATAAAAGCAGGAATGACTTCGGCATGTAAACGCATTGATTTTGTCGAAATCAGCACAGCAGTAAGCTAGATTCTTTCTGCTCAATTTGTTTAATTTTTTTCTTCAAAAGTTTATGACTTTGATTTTGATTGTTTGTTTATCTCATCGGCACAACATCCATCAGGCAAAATATCAATATGTTGAATGATAACGTTGAGATAAGGAAGTTCACACATTTATCTGCTTGTAACAACAATCGCAAGGACAGATCTATCTGCTTCGTTGACTGCTAGATTTTCATTGAATTTCCCAAGTAATGATGATCTCGTTTTCAATTAGATCTGGACAGTGTTTGTGTTCTTAGATTCATGATTGACCATGCAGGCTGATTGAGATCATAACATTGTGTTTGTTTGTGCTGGTGCAATGTGCAGATCAATGGCCCGGACCGCAGGATGACCCAGTGATCAATACAACTTGCGTTCACCACTCAACATTGTCTTCCACCTAACTCAAGGGCAAAAATAAAGGTACATGGTGGTGAAATCATTGTGCAATTTATGTCTGTGAAGATCAAGAGAGTTGTTAGCACTAACTGATCATGCTTATTATTATCAAGTTACATACACACTCCGCCCCAGCTCCACCCTAAACCCATAACAAGTTGAAACAACACTCTCCAGTCCAACTACCCCCACCCTTCCGTGCAACATATGTTGCCGTCTGTACCTTGTTTGTGGTTATGGGGAGTGCTCAAATAGTTCCATAACTGATAATATAAATTAAGTAGATGTGCAACGCCAAGGCACTGCATACCCCAGCGAAAGACAAACCTCTCTCTCTCTCTCTCTCTCTCTCTCTCTCTCTCTCTCTCTCTCTCTCTCTCTTAAATACACACACACACACACGAACACACACACACACACACACACACACACATACGGACGAGGAGCACCTTAGGTACCGTTCATACGCAGACGGATCTGTGTGACTTCTGTACGTACGAAATCCACATTAGGTACCGCTTGGCTATACACAGTGTGTAACCCGTACGGACGAAGGCGTTAAGTACCTGTTTCCTATACACACTGATGGTTGTGTATAGTGTTGTTAACCCGTGATTTGTAAAAATGTAAACAAATTTACAAATCGCGGGGCGCGCCCCGTGATTTGTAAAATTTTTTACAAATCACGTTTTTGCGCCCGATATTTTCTTGTCATCTCCAAAGTCAACCTGGGACAAAAACGAAATCCCTTGACTTTTGGGGTAGCGCGACTCTGTTAATTTTAAGAATTTTTTTTTCATTTTTTTTTTTCATTACTAGGATGTCCCATCGTTGGGAAATTCCGGTCGCTTCCTCCTAGTGGAAAGCTAGCAGTGACAGAGTCGCACTACCCCAAAGTCAAGGGATCTATTAGTCCCGTTTTGCCGTTATCCCAATTCGCCCCATCCCATTTTGGCGACATTTCTCATGCCAAGTGTCATTTTACCACCATATCATGTATCATTAGCTCCACATCCCATTTTGGCGCATTCCCGTTTCGCCGTTAACCCAATTTGCCCCCATCCCATTTTCGCGATATTTTACCGGCCAAGTGTCATTTTACCACCATGTCATGTACCATTAACTCCACATCCTATTTTGGCGCAGTCCCATTTCGCCGTTATCCCATTTTGCCCCCATCCCATTTTCGCGACATTTCACAGGCCAAGTGTCATTTTACCACCGTGTCATACCACTAGCGCCACATTCCATTTTGTCGCCATGCCGTTTTGCCGTCATCCCATTTCGCCGCCATCCCTATTTCGCGACATTTTGGATTGTCTTCCTAGTTGAATAACGCAGTATAGTAGTATAGTGAGGCTTGGCAAGAAGAATAAATCAAAAATGGGATGGCGGCCAAATGGGATGGTGTTAAAATGGAATGTCGCGCTATTGTTATGACACGGTAGTAAAATGACGCTTGGCTTGTGAAATGTAGCGAAAATGGGATGGGGCAAAATATAAGACGGCGGCAAAATGGGATTGCACCAAAATGAGATGTGGAACTCAGCGTAGAGGCTCTAAACAATACAAATTAATAATAATAAAAGGCATGCATTACTTTGTGGAATGCGATATTTTTACATTTTTACATGTTTACAAATCGCGGTTTTAGGTTCGACGTGATTTGTAAAATGTTTTTACATTTTTACAAATCACGGGTTAACATCTGTCAGTAAAGTGTGATTAGATGAGAATGGAACTTTAGATCTCTTTCATTTTAATATACAACAAACATAAACATTTTTGTTGGTTTCTTTGGGGTTTAACGTCCTTTTTTTTACCACCAATAAAGCTACCCTTTCAAACTTTTTTTTTAAAACATTTCCAGTTCTTTTATCATCAGCACAATCTTTTTTTTATTTTTTTTTATTTCCTTTACATGACATAACACAAAACAACAACAACAACAATAAAATAAACAAAGAGAAAACATAAGAAAGTATCACAAGTTATAGTACAGTACAACGCAATCTACTCTCTATCTCCCTCTCTCTCTCTCTCTCTCTCTCTCTCTCTCTCTCTCTCTTCCTCTCTCTCTCTCTCTCTCTCTCGCTCTCTCTCTCTCTCTCGCTCTCTTCCCCTCTCTCTCTCTCTCTTTCTCTCTCTCTCTCTCTCTCTCTCTCTCTCTCTCTCTCTCTCTCTCTCTCTCTCTCTCTCTTTTTGTTTTTGTTTTTGTTTAAATTGGAGAAAACCTGTTTCTTTTTTTCTTTTCTTTTTTTGTGTGTGGTTTGCATGGTTGTTTATACAGAAAGCAATTGAGGAGCCATACATGGTTACTTTTTTTTCTCCTTTCTTGTTTTTCTTCTCCTTTTTAATTTTTTTTTCTTATTCTCGTCCATCCGCTCCCTCCCACCCCCCTCATGCATAATATTCACAAACGTCACATATCACTTCACCTCATCTCGACTTATACATTACTCACAATCTTCTAATGTACATTTCATTTTCCAATATATAATATTCAAATCGTATCTATCATCATACTTATATTTACTAATACACATTTTTGCAATCAAAATAATGTGATTAAGTACCTTATTATTTTGGCATATATTACTAGGTTGATAACCAAACAAGACATCGTGTTCAAAGAGGTGCACATTTGATCCTGTATTTCTAAAAATATAATGGAAACATTTTCACAAAAGCTCGTCAACTTCTCACATGCCAAAAAAAGTGTTCAACATAATCAATGTGTTTTCAAAATGTACATAATTTTGTTTCTCTAATTTTCATTTTATTTAATAATATATTTGTGGGATAAATATTATGTAGTATTTTCCATTGTAACAATCTCAATCTTTCTTGTTTTGTACATTTGCTTGGTAACAGCCAATAACTGTGATCTAGTTTAACCTGATATTTATGTAACCAAAATGTAGCAGCGCAAGGCTCGCTCGCTTTAGACTGGACTATCAGCATGCGAAACTTTCTCGCGGAGGGGTTAATGATCACAGGGTTCCGTGTGTCAAGGTCATTATTGTGTTCGCCTGCTCGCGGGCTGGCTGTGTTTTTGCGAAGTGCAAGCGCTCGCACAGCAGTCTTCACTGCGCCGTACTAAAATTTTTTAGAGGGACTGTATCCTATCTTTGTGGAATCATATCTCCGTTAACCCAAATATCTTTCACCGTATCTAAGTGCGCTTCTATCCATTTTTTTTAAAATATAAGCTTTTATTTTTATAAACCACTTTTATATTGTTCCACAAACATTGATCGCCAAAGCGATCTTCTCTCTCATAAATAAATGCTTTATTATAGATCCATTTTAAGAAAAAGTTCTTTCCAAAAGTGTGATCGAATGCGTTCATTACCTTAGAACTGTTTTAGCTTGTGTTGTTGCTTTAAAACAGAGTACATTTATCCCCAAAACCTGATAAAGACTTAATGAAATCGTTGTCCACGGTTCATGTTTTTGTTGTTAAAGTTTTGCTGCCCATGTGAGTAAAAAAAAGTCTGCATATCGTGGACGTTTATCATGTTAATACCACCTTCTTCCACCACATTACACAATACATTTCGTTTAACTTTTTCAAAGGCTTTTGCATTTGAATACTTCCTTTTCCAGAGAAACCTGAACAAAATAGTATTCAACTTATCGAGAACTTTAACAGGGGCAAGAAGCGCCTGCATAACGTAAACAAATTGTGAAACTAAGAAGGACTTAATAATACATGCTTTGCCGCATACACTTAAATTTCTTCTTGACCATCTGCAAATGATTTGTTCAACTTGTTCAAGTCTTTTGGACCAATTTTCCATAATTTCAGAGGCCGGGATGTCATTTTTAAAAATAATTCCCATGATTTTAACCTGGGTATTCCATTTAATATCGCAATATTTCTCTTGACAGTTTTTACGCGATCCCAACAACATTGCTTCCGTTTTACTTTTATTTAATTTTAAGCGAGATATATTGGAGAAATCATCAATGATTTTTAAAACCGTTTCCATGGCGTTTTTATCTTGAAGTAAAACAGTTATGTCATCGGCGTACATAGCCAGTTTCAAGATACGCGATGTTTGTTCTGCAAAACCTACATCTGGTAAGGCAAATCCTTTAATATTGGGGTGACTTCGGATTTTGATTGCTAATAATTATACAGCAAGCACGAAGGCCCAAGGTGAGAGGGGACATCCCTGACGGATTCCGAAATCCAACCCATATAATTTATGCAGCTCGTGGTGTTTGTCATTAAAACTTTAATCCATTTAACAAATGTGTCGCCAAAACCAATTTTTTGTAAAGGACCAGACCACATTGTCTTTTGAGACGGAATCGTAGGCTCGGGCGTAGTCAAGGGCAAGTAATATACCTAGTTGATTTCTTTCATTAGCGTAATTAATGACATCATCAATTAATCTAATCAAGTTACTTGCCTTTCTTCCCTTAATAAATCCTGTCTGATCTTCTGACACGAGGTCAGAAATAACACTAGATAAGCGCTGCAACTCGTCGCGATATAACCTTCGTGGTTGAAAACGACGTTAAACACCAAATAAAGAAAAGCGCTGCGATAAACATTTTGCCAGCATTTTATAATCTGTATTTGTTACAGATTATAGGGTCTCCAATTCTTAAGGCTATCTCTCGGCAAATCTTTACCCTTATGGATCAACGTGATAACTGCTCTTTTCTGAGTATCTGACAATTCACCGAATCTAAATGCACTTTGAAGGGAATTAACCACCATCATTTTTACTTTAGGCCAAAAAAATGTCATGAAACTTGTAGTCAATCCGTCTAAACCTGGTGACGAACCATTTTTTAATAAAGACAGCGCCCTGCCGATTTCTAACACGGTAAAATCAGTTTCCAAAACATATTTTTGTTCGCCATTTAACTGAGGAATATTTAAATTAAGAACTTTACTTTCAACATCCTCCTCAACAAAGTTCCCATTTTTATCAAACAAGTTATTGTAAAATTTCACTTGCTCCTGTAACATTCCTTTTTGCGTCGTTATCTGAGAGCCATTTTCATGACTTAATCTGTCCATAAATTTTAAATTAGCTTTCACTGTTTCCATATTTAAAAAATATAATATCCCTTCACATGCACAATTCTATATAGCATATTATAACCAAACACAATAGCAAATAAGCAAACAAACTCAGAACATGGTTTGAAAGGGTAGCTTTATTGGTCTTTTTTCGAACGATGTAAGGATCACTATATCCCGCCAAACCGTAACACGGTGGCCAAGTGGTAAGGCGTCCGCCCAGTCAGCGGGAGGTCGTGGGTTCGAACTCCGGCCGGGTCATACCTAAGACTTTAAAATTGGCAATCTAGTGGCTGCTCCGCCTGGCGTCTGGCATTATGGGGTTAGTGCTAGGACTGGTTGGTCCGGTGTCAGAATAATGTAACTGTGCTGCGACTTCTGTCTTGTGTGTGGCGCACGTTAAATGTCAAAGCAGCACCGCCCTCGTGGTCGGCTGAGCGTTAAGCAAATAAACAAACAAACAAAACATATCCCGCCAACTAGAGTTATTACGGCTTGTTGATTTTGCCAATACAAAAGTCATTTTTTCTCACTTCATTGAGATGGCCGACATCCGTATACGTAGCATTATGCTTTGATGATGATGTTGAGACCATCCAATCACAGCCCCCGAATTCCCCCACGTGTCCATCAGAATTGTTCCTCTATGATACTCTCCATTTATTGTTACGATAACGGGATTTCCAGGTTGATAGTGTTTAATTCTTTTTTCGCGTCTTGTTTTGCTACCTTATCAACCCAGTCGTCAAATAAGCCACTATGACATTGTATCTAAGAAAACTTAGGCCTAATGTTTCTTCCATGTACAATCAAGCAATGAATAATATTGTTTTTCATATATTATATCAAATCTCTTATATTATTAAAAGCTGCATCAAAAGGTTTGCAACATTGATATCGGGACTACACAAAATAGAATATTTATATAATGGGTAGTGGTGGATAATGCTGTCTGGATTAAAATATTAAAAGAGGTAAACAGGTGGCGAACTGTATTAAGTTTCACTGACGGTCTAGTCTTCAGTGACAGTGCAAATAACAAATCAGAGGTGATTCTTGCTAAACATCAAGCTTTTATATAATCCGTATGAATTTAGAAATGAAAAACGGATTGACAATTAAGGGTAAAGAGAGAGGGAGGGAGAGAAAGAAGGAGGGGGAGAGAGAGGGAGGGGGGAGAGAGGAACGGGGGGAGAGAGGAAGGGCGAGAGAGAGGGATGCGTGGGGCTAGCGATGGGGGTGGGGGGCCGTGAAGAGGAGCAGCTACTGTTAGAGCGGTTCGACTCACGCAGTGGCTATACATTACACGGTTCGCCTGCCATCAATTAAAACGTCGTCAAGCAGGTAGCCCGCTGAGAAACCTACTGGAGAGCAAGAGAGACAACTGGACGCTTAACAAGGGTAAACGGAGAAACAGAATCCGTTAGTCGCCTCTTACGACACTGCTGGGGAGCATCGGGTAAATTCTTCCCCCTAACCCGCGGGGGGTGATGATGATTAACAAGTGACCATAAGGATCCTAATACTTTCCGTATATCATCTCGTGCTGTGGTTGTTGTTTTATTATTTAAAGTCTGCTTCATCGAAATGATAAGACATTTCGGACTGATTGGTCCTGATATGGCTGATATTGGGTGTAAAGTTCCCTCGCATAGTGAGCATATATTAAAACCCTTCCTGGCCGGATAATATGGTTCCTAGGGTCACCAAAGTTCAGAGCTTCTCGGCATCGACTCCGATGAGCATGCTTCCTAATAGTGGTGTCAACAGTTTTATCAGTTTTGAAGAAAAGTGGGTGCAAACGAAAACAAAATCCTGACGGGATTTTTTTTGAAATTTTTTTTTTAACCTGCTGCATGCAGGTTTGCTGCTACTACAATTATTTTTTGCCTTATTATTATTGTTGTTATTATTATTTTTGTTTGTGTGTGTGGCTTGGAGCAAACCTTCTTCATAGGTCTTTTCTTTTCTCAGTCAAATGTGTACATTTTTAAATCAAATAAATAAATAAATAAAAATAATCATAACATAAATTTATTCCTAATGTTCAGCTCAGTTTTTAATAATACACCCACATCTAACTTTTTCCCATATTTAAATTTTCCAATGGTCATTTTGGTAATTAAAATACAATGATTCACAAAATAAATATAATCATTTTTCAAACTTTCCCTAAATTAACCCAAAAATACATTTTCTTCATTCAAAATGATGGCAACATGTATTTTCTTATAAACAAAATCTTTACATATTTTCCAACCCTTCATCGATCACCTCTTGGCAACTAAAAAAAGAAATGTTCAAGGGTGTCTAATTCATTACAAACTTCACACTTATTCGATGTTCGTAATCCCATTTTGTTTAATAAAATATTGGTTGGATATATTCTATGTAATAATTTCCAGTGCAGCAGACGTAATCTTTCTTCTTTTGTGCTGTTAACAGCCAGTAACCAGTTTCTCTTATCCAAATCTACATTATGTTTTCGTTTCCAAAAATCACAGGCACTCGGAATCTGGACATCAAGATCAACAAAATATTTTCTAATAAACTTTGCTGTTATATTAACACCATTAACAATGAAGTCCTGCAATGTAAAATATTGATATGGTATGTGTCTGTACGTCTGGATTTAAGTGCTGTGCATAATGCATTGTATTCAAACTGTCTGGATGGTTTATAACCCACTTTTTGACATACATCTTCATGCCTGACGGGATAATGTTGGCACTAGGATCATCAAACTACAGAGCAAATCAATATCAATCACCACAAACTGGGGCCTTAATTTCGGAGAAAATAACTGTGTCCTAACTGGAGACATTTGAGTACATGTATACGAAATAGCATTTCCTGATGGGATAATTTTGAGTGACACCAGGGTCATCAATCCGCAGGACATAATTATGAGCGTTTATTCCCATGGACCTCGAGCTCATAGCCAAAGTGAGTTTCAATAGCTTTACCCATTTGGGAGAAATGAGTACATATAATGTTAGTCATATTGAGAACAGACACAAGTCAAACGGGATAATTGCACTATATAGCTATTCTGATGAACACGTGGGGGAATTCGGGGGCTGTGATTGGATGGGCTCTTCCGATTATCAAAGCATAATGCCACGGAAGTCGGCCATTTTTCTCAATATCCAAAAGCATATTGAGAAAAATGGCCGACGCATGATTCCGGTTTACCCATCTGTACCACGGCGATGTTTCTATCCACAACAGCATACACTGACAACTTAAAAAGCTGTTTCAACAACTGTGTTGTGAAGTCGAATGCACTTGGAGTCAGTTTTTCTTCCAAAGTCAGAAAGCGTGTAGCGGTGTGCATGTCTGCGCGAACATGATGCGCGTAAGAAGTTTGTCTGCTATCAAAACCTGAGATCAACGCATCGACGCAAAAACTGTCATTTTGTAAGTTTGGAACAACAAATCAAGGTCATAACAGCTATATAATCGCTATTGTGTTTTCAGCGTAGCAATAGGGTCCGATATTTAGACTCGAACAAGTATAATGCGACTCGTCTTCGACTCGTCGGCATTATACTTGTCTCGTCTAAATATCGGACCCTATTGCTACGCTGAAAACACAATAGCTGGTAATGATCAACAAACTACTTCGTTTGAATGCAAATGTGTTGTTGCTCGTCACCCAGAGGGTGGACGTTTGCGTTTGTTCCGGTCAGTCTATATGTCACAAAAGTCACTAAAATATCACTCACGCGAACTGTCAAGACGCACAATAGATAAGTTTGTAAATTGCTCTGCAAACGTGACAAAACGAAAGTGTCCGAGGCAGGAGATCGAATCCCATTGGCGACGTTAATTTAAAAAAAGAGCTTACTGGGTGACGCAGGGGTTTGTCGGACCTGTTCTTCTTAGGGGTTGGGGAGGGGGAGGGGGGGTGTTGCGTTGTTGTTGTTTTTTTGGGGAGAAGAACATTGCAGTTATGATAAAGAAACATTCTTTCAATATTTGTCCCGCGCTAATCTGTGTGAAATCGCTTACCGTTGCCAATAAAAATTCATATATTAATACAGGTACTGGTAGCCTCAGTCACACGAAATTGCTAATTTCTGTGGTACTTGGCAACTGTCACGTTATTCCTTTTGCATGGGCATAGTGGAGGCCACCTCAATCAGGACTGGGTGGGTCTAATGTATTTTTTTTTTTAATTAAGTGGGTTTATTTGAACATTAAATATTTTTACCTACCGCCGGATGCCCTTAGGCACCCCTGAAACTCGACATGCAGCCGTCCGAGAATCCAATAAACACTTTAGACAAAGTAGTATCATGTCAAATCAAGTTCACTCTCTTACCTATCAAGTTATTATCGTTGTTACTTATTTGAATGGCAAACGGAACATCCATTGCCTATGGTTTTTGTAATGTCATAGCTGTATTTTCCCCTGAAACTTTTGCAAATTATTACACTCTTGCTTCATCACGTTCTAATCACGTACGTTCGAATCCACGCGGTGTCACTTTTTTTTTATCCCTTTCCCCTACGCTACATTACTTTTCAGGGAATGTGTGCTGTTCATTGTTATTTTATTTTACTGATACGTTTTTTATAATTTAATTCGTCATCCAGCGGGGACGTTTGCGATTGTTCCATTCCGTAAGTATGTATGTATGTATGTATGTATGTATGTATGTATGTATGTATGTATGTATGTATGTATGTATGTATGTATGTATGTATGTATGTATGTATGTATGTATGTATGTATGTATGTATGTATGTATGTATGTATGTATGTATGTATGTATGTATGTATGTATGTATGTATGTATGTATGTATGTATGTATGTATGTATGTATGTATGTATGTATGTATGTATGTATGTATGTATGTATGTATGTATGTATGTATGTATGTATGTATGTATGTATGTATGTATGTATGTATGTATGTATGTATGTATGTATGTATGTATGTATGTATGTATGTATGTATGTATGTATGTATGTATGTATGTATGTATGTATGTATGTATGTATGTATGTATGTATGTATGTATGTATGTATGTATGTATGTATGTATGTATGTATGTATGTATGTATGTATGTATGTATGTATGTATGTATGTATGTATGTATGTATGTATGTATGTATGTATGTATGTATGTATGTATGTATGTATGTATGTATGTATGTATGTATGTATGTATGTATGTATGTATGTATGTATGTATGTATGTATGTATGTATGTATGTATGTATGTATGTATGTATGTATGTATGTATGTATGTATGTATGTATGTATGTATGTATGTATGTATGTATGTATGTATGTATGTATGTATGTATGTATGTATGTATGTATGTATGTATGTATGTATGTATGTATGTATGTATGTATGTATGTATGTATGTATGTATGTATGTATGTATGTATGTATGTATGTATGTATGTATGTATGTATGTATGTATGTATGTATGTATGTATGTATGTATGTATGTATGTATGTATGTATGTATGTATGTATGTATGTATGTATGTATGTATGTATGTATGTATGTATGTATGTATGTATGTATGTATGTATGTATGTATGTATGTATGTATGTATGTATGTATGTATGTATGTATGTATGTATGTATGTATGTATGTATGTATGTATGTATGTATGTATGTATGTATGTATGTATGTATGTATGTATGTATGTATGTATGTATGTATGTATGTATGTATGTATGTATGTATGTATGTATGTATGTATGTATGTATGTATGTATGTATGTATGTATGTATGTATGTATGTATGTATGTATGTATGTATGTATGTATGTATGTATGTATGTATGTATGTATGTATGTATGTATGTATGTATGTATGTATGTATGTATGTATGTATGTATGTATGTATGTATGTATGTATGTATGTATGTATGTATGTATGTATGTATGTATGTATGTATGTATGTATGTATGTATGTATGTATGTATGTATGTATGTATGTATGTATGTATGTATGTATGTATGTATGTATGTATGTATGTATGTATGTATGTATGTATGTATGTATGTATGTATGTATGTATGTATGTATGTATGTATGTCACAATATAGGAACTGCGATAAATCCTGAACCGCTAAGTATTTTTCAACCAAACTTTGTAGGTAGATGTATACACACGATAGCCTATTGTGTGCAACATTTATATTGGATAGGTCAAAGGTCAAGGTCATTACGGGGCCCAATGGTCAAAATACATAATCAGCCATATCTCCCAAAGTTCTGGGAATATTTCAATGAAACTTTTTTCATTACATACTCTGAGAAAGGGTCTACAAAATAGCAGTAAAAAATACCAAGTCACAGCGAGAAATGTTTTTCATAGCCAATAGCCAAAGTGAGTTTCAATAGCTTTACCCATTTGGGAGAAATGAGTACATATATATGTTAGTCATATTGAGAACAGACACAAGTCAAACGGGATAATTGCACTATGATCAACAAACTACTTCGTTTGAATGCAAATGTGTTGTTGTTCGTCACCCAGAGGGTGGACGTTTGCGTTTGTTCCGGTCAGTCTATATGTCACAAAAGTCACTAAAATATCACTCACGCGAACTGTCAAGACGCAAAATAGATAAGTTGGTAAATTGCTCTCCTAACGTGACAAAACGAAAGTGTCCGAGGCAGGAGATCGAATTCCATTGGCGTCGTTAATTTAAAAAAAAAGCTTACTGGGTGACGCAGGGGTTTGTCGGACCTGTTCTTCTTAGGGGTTGGGGAGGGAGGAGGTGTTGCGTTGTTGGTTTTTTTTCGGGGGGGGGGGGGGGGGGGGGGAGAAGAACATTGCTGTTATTTAAAAAAAAAATTCTGTCAATATTTGTCCCGCGCTAATCTGTGTGAAATCGCTTACCGTTGCCAATTATAATTCATATATTAATACAGGTACTGGTAGCCTCAGTCACACGAAATTGCTAATTTCTGTGGTACTGGGCAACTTTCACGTTATTCCTTTTGCATGGGCATAGTGGAGGCCACCTTGATCAGGACTGGCTGGGTCTAATGTGTTTATTTTTTAATTAAGTGGGTTTATTTGAACATTAAATATTTTTACCTACCGCCGGAAGCCCTTAGGCACTCCTGAAACTCGACATGCAGCCGTCCGGGATAAAACTGCCCGAGAATCCAATAAACACTTTAGACAACACAGTATCATGTCAAATCAAGTTTACTCTCAAACCTATCAAGTTGTTATCGTTGTTACTTATTGGAATGGCAAACAGAACATCCATTGCCTATGGTGTTTGTAATGTCATAGCTGTATTTTTCCATGACACTTTTGCAAATTATTAGTAGGCCAGTTGGTTAGGACACTCTTGCTTCATCATGTTCAAATCACGTACGTTCGAATCCACGCGGTGTCACTTTTTTTTCTCCCTTTCCCCTACGCTACATTACTTTTCAGGGAATGTGTGCTGTTCATTGTTATTTTATTTTACTGATACGTTTTTTATAACTTAATTCGTCATCCAGCGGGAACGTTTGCGATTGTTCCATTCCGTAAGTATGTATACATGTCACAATATAGGAACTGCGATAAATCCTGAACCGCTAAGTATTTTTCAACCAAACTTTGTAGGTAGATGTAGACACACGATAGCCTATTGTGTGCAACATTTATATTGGATATGTCAAAGGTCAAGGTCATTACGGGGCCCGATGGTCAAAATACATAATCAGCCCTATCTCGCTAAGGTCTGGGAATATTTCAATGAAACTTTTTTCATTACATACTCTGAGGAAGGGTCTACAAAATAGCAGTACAAAATATCAAGTCACAGCGAGAAATGTTTCACAAATTCGAGTTATTTTTTTTTAAGTTGAAGGGACTAATGTGCTGCGTCTTCATGTTCAATTTCATAAAACATGGTTGGCTGGTTCCAAAGTTATAAGGGTTTTAGTGTTTGATTCTCCAATGCATAAACATCCATATCTCCCAAAGTTCTGGGAATATTTCGATGAAACTTTTTTTTTTATTACATACTCCGAGGAAGGGTATACAAAATAGCAGTTACACATTGCAAAATCACAGCGAAATGTTTTTCGAAGAAAATCGAGTTGATTTTTTTCTTCTTTTTTTCCCTTAAGTTGAAGGGACTAATGGCCTGCGTCTTCATGCTTAATTTCATTAAAAAAAATGGTTGGCTGGTTCCAAAGTTTTTAGGGTTTTAACCATCATATGTGTGGTTATCATATGACTGATAGTTAAATAAGGCTTCGCTGATCAGGGGAGCTAATCTACTCCAATCACCATCGCTTTGAAGCTATGAATACAATAATAAATCAGTCATTATTCAGACAAGATAAGTCGACCATTGCAACAATAATAGCAATTGATCATGGGATGGATTCGCATATAGACTTTAATATCCACACCATCAGTGATTAATGAAAATCATAAAACATTTGTTACATCCCGTGAGGAGCACGAGTATTGCTAGTGATATACTTCCTAATGCAAGGAGCCCTAGTCGTTTACATAAACCGAAGATGGGGAGGTAGAACTTTTCTCCCCCTTCTTCAATGCTAGCGTTCTTGGCCAGGGCACGGTAACTTGATCCCAACACGAAAAGG
The DNA here is from genome assembly GCF_037325665.1 of Littorina saxatilis. NCBI lineage: Eukaryota > Metazoa > Mollusca > Gastropoda > Littorinimorpha > Littorinidae > Littorina > Littorina saxatilis. The sequence goes on along the minus strand of NC_090256.1, from coordinate 85,153,062 downwards.
AACGCTGAAAACATGGTCCTGGGGCGCCGCGACTGAACCGGTGGTCAGCATCTGACTTACAGTGCTAGCTCGGCGAAGCCACGGCGAAAGGGCTACGGCTGTAACCCGATAACGGCACCGGCTGATAACAAGTTCACGCTGATATCAATGGCCTTGCTGCATCGCCAATTATCCTTCTGAGGCTCGGGCACCCCGCTGCACCAGCCTCTCCTTTCCACCTCTACCTCTGGTGGCCCAATCGGAGGGAAGTTCCTCTGCCAGCCACCGATGCTCTGGTTGCTTCGCCTTTTCGTGGTATTTGGTTTAAGCGTGTTTTTATTAATTTCTTGTATACATGTTATATACAGTAACAACATTAAGAACGTTAACAAGCAGACTGCTTATGGACACGTTCCAAAACTAATAATCAATACACATTCTGATAACAAGACATGGCGAACAAGTGATAACTTCAACCCTTTTCTTTCAAAATATTTCATAATATTTTATACAAATAAAGAGAGAGAGAGAGAGAGAGAGAGAGAGAGAGAGAGAGAGAGAGAGAGAGAGAGAGAGAGAGAGAGAGAGAGAGAGAGAGAGAGATTTTCGTGGTATTTGACCTCCTTGACCTCTAATAACATCTAGCCTTGTGTAGAGCACTTGAAAATTGGCGATTTATCACAAAATCAGGACTATCATAATGTAAGACAAGTACTACACTTATCAATTTTTTCATATTTTTTTGTTGCTGTTTAATTCTATTATTATCATAAAACTATTAATATTATAATTAAGTTCTCATGACCCACAATCTTGACAATAACTGAAGTAATGACATCAGAGACTATGCCTTGAAGCTCTTGGACAACATTCAAGTGTGTGATATTTTTTCTGATGTTACTGACAACCTTGAAAAATAACTGTGAAGTAAAACAGCACCCGAGACTATTAGCCCTGACATATATTTGACAATGTTCAAAAAATGTTTCTGCTACTATGGGAATAACTGAGGTAATGACGTGAAGTAATTAATATGTGTTGTTCATAAATGTGTAATATTGTCAGTTTCACTATGGCTCTCACTGATTGTACACGAGGGTCCATAACTTTACAGTCTCGTGCCCTGTTCCCCACTCAGTGACGCTGCTGCTCCATTTAGCGAAACAGTCATGCCTAGTGAGTTAGATAACCTGCAGCACCCCCCCACCCCACTCCTCCGAAAATAAACAAAGGGACCATAAGGATCATTAAACCGCCCGCTTATTACCCCACCCCTGGAATGAAGTAAAAGAAGACCCCAAAAATAAATACAAAATTAAAAAATAAAAACACCTGCCAAATTAAAGAAGTTTGTAACATGAACTATAAAAGATGATTAACCAACAATCATAAAACAAGAGGAATGGGTTCAAAGGGATCCCTGCGTCACATTTCACACACAAAAAAATAACATGAGATTTTAACCCACGGCAACCTTGGAGACCACAGGCGAACGACATACCAACTACGCCATAACGGGTTACAATTATAGATTGTTTGTGTCTGCCTTTACCTCGCGGGCTTTTACGGGCTATGTAAGGATAATTTTGTTTAACTTCATCTAAGAACTTGATTTACAGACACATTTTTAGCGGAAACACCCTGAATTGTTTCAACAGAGTTGAAGGGTCGTCTTCTGAGTATGTACTACAAACATTTTGATTAAAATATTCAAAGAAGTTTGGGAGATCTATTGATGTTCACGTGTATGTGGGGTTATGGAGTCGTCGAGTCGAAGACTGTGCGGAAACGGTACGCCGATTACACCATGTTACATATACACAACCTATATAATATGGCGGTGTAGCCTAATCACAATTAAATTGGACGTGCACTAACCATACATTTTAATATTTTGAACCGAGTGACACCAAATGCTTAGATGTTCGAGTCTGTACTTTCAAGCAACACAGCATGATTCATCCCATGTGTTTTACACCATAAGTGTAGCAGAAGTCCCTATACAATCTTCATGTATCATACCATTATATAATCTATGATATATATCAATTAAATATGTATAGATAAATCTATACACTTATCATTGCTTGCATTAAACCAGACACATAGAGACAGACAAAGATAGGGACAGACGGAGAGACCGACGCGGAAACAGATAAATAAAGACAGACAGGAGGAGAAAGAGAGGGAGGGAGAGGGAGAGATCTAAAGACAGAGACAGACAGCGGTAACAGCATCAAAATACATCATTTAACAACGATATCTAAAAGCATAATACTATTGGTGGTATATGAAGAAAAGTATTGAAGGGAGTGCCTGGCGGGATAATAGTAGGACAACGAATATAAGTTTTAGTTACAATCGTGTGGAGCCATCTTTGAAGGCATACGCACAGATTCAGCTCATTTGACTCTAAAACATCCGTTATCTGAGTACGGACAGTAAAACAGAAGGACTGCGTGACTGTATAGCATTCTGTATACATACTATTATGCTCATACTGTCTTATGCTGTTTAATACGTTCGCCAGAGACGTTTCTGTTTAATTTTGGTAGCACTTATTTGAGCCTCGTGCTTTTGTGTTTCTTCATCTTGCCCTTTCTATTGTAATTCGGACTGTTGGATATATATGTATTTAAACCAAAAGAAGGAACTGTCAATAGACACTATACAGTGTTCGATTAAAACAACGCATCAGTTCAGGCGCAGTCAAGTCCAGACTAGCCCCTGTCAGTCACTCCAGTACACGCGTTCGGAATGCACGAATGCCGGAATGGATAAGCGTGTGCTTGACACGGCTAGTTAAACACTTCCCCTCTGCCTCTATTAGGTAACTTGACACTGATAGCGCGGCGGGGAGGCAGCCTCGCTCAGTTGGTAGCTCGCTGGCTTTGTAGCCAGTTGGTCGCTATCAGCGTGGGTTCGATCCCCACGTTCGGCGAGAGATTTATTTCTCGGAGTCAACTTTGTGCAGACTCTCTTCGGTGTCCGAACACCCCCGTGTGAACACATGCGCACGAAAAAATCCCACGTTCACAGCTAAAGACTCGGGGCTTGGAAACCACGAAGACACGCATGCATGATCTCTCGTCTCCGATTATAATGATCGTATTTCGATACTTTGACGAGACAAACCCAATGCTGGTGTGTCGAAGAAGACAGCCACAGCGGGCTTGTTCGAATCAAAGTATCACACCATAACTTCAACGTATTACCAATACCTGTCCCAATATAGACCAGTTTGTCTAA